>NC_069499.1:723574826-723692326 GCF_027579735.1 Bombina bombina
ATCTTATCAAAACGAGGGTTCTCAGATTCTGTTATTGATACTCTTGTTCAGGCCAGAAAGCCTGTAACTAGAAAAATTTACCACAAAATATGGAAAAAATATATCTGTTGGTGTGAATCTAAAGGATTCCCTTGGGACAAGGTAAAGATTCCTAAGATTCTATCCTTTCTTCAAGAAGGATTGGAGAAAGGATTATCTGCAAGTTCCTTGAAGGGACAGATTTCTGCCTTGTCTGTGTTACTTCACAAAAAACTGGCAGCTGTGCCAGATGTTCAAGCCTTTGTTCAGGCTCTGGTTAGAATCAAGCCTGTTTACAAACCTTTGACTCCTCCTTGGAGTCTCAACTTAGTTCTTTCAGTTCTTCAGGGGGTTCCGTTTGAACCCTTACATTCCGTTGATATTAAGTTATTATCTTGGAAAGTTTTGTTTTTGGTTGCAATTTCTTCTGCTAGAAGAGTTTCAGAATTATCTGCTCTGCAGTGTTCTCCTCCTTATCTGGTGTTCCATGCAGATAAGGTGGTTTTACGTACTAAACCTGGTTTTCTTCCAAAAGTTGTTTCTAACAAAAACATTAACCAGGAGATAGTCGTGCCTTCTTTGTGTCCGAAACCAGTTTCGAAGAAGGAACGTTTGTTGCACAATTTGGATGTTGTTCGCGCTCTAAAATTCTATTTAGATGCTACAAAGGATTTTAGACAAACATCTTCCTTGTTTGTTGTTTATTCTGGTAAAAGGAGAGGTCAAAAAGCAACTTCTACCTCTCTCTCTTTTTGGATTAAAAGCATCATCAGATTGGCTTACGAGACTGCCGGACGGCAGCCTCCTGAAAGAATCACAGCTCATTCCACTAGGGCTGTGGCTTCCACATGGGCCTTCAAGAACGAGGCTTCTGTTGATCAGATATGTAGGGCAGCGACTTGGTCTTCACTGCACACTTTTACCAAATTTTACAAGTTTGATACTTTTGCTTCTTCTGAGGCTATTTTTGGGAGAAAGGTTTTGCAAGCCGTGGTGCCTTCCATTTAGGTGACCTGATTTGCTCCCTCCCTTCATCCGTGTCCTAAAGCTTTGGTATTGGTTCCCACAAGTAAGGATGACGCCGTGGACCGGACACACCTATGTTGGAGAAAACAGAATTTATGTTTACCTGATAAATTACTTTCTCCAACGGTGTGTCCGGTCCACGGCCCGCCCTGGTTTTTTAATCAGGTCTGATAATTTATTTTCTTTAACTACAGTCACCACGGTATCATATGGTTTCTCCTATGCAAATATTCCTCCTTAACGTCGGTCGAATGACTGGGGTAGGCGGAGCCTAGGAGGGATCATGTGACTAGCTTTGCTGGGCTCTTTGCCATTTCCTGTTGGGGAAGAGAATATCCCACAAGTAAGGATGACGCCGTGGACCGGACACACCGTTGGAGAAAGTAATTTATCAGGTAAACATAAATTCTGTTTTCTAGACAAGACTGTGATAATGCTAGAAAAGGACTGATAAGATTCCCATGAGGGAAGGGTAAGCTTTATTCAGGGACTAAGTATAGTATTACAAGCTTACATTACAGGGCTAATTTATGCTGGTTGACACTTTTTTATGGGTTGACACTTTTTTATGGCAAACGGTTTTTACTTATAAACATAGTTTTTGAGACACTTAGAAGCTCCTTTTGGGTTTCTTTCAGGGGTTGTTACCCACATGGCTAATATTATAACTCCTAGTTGTAATATTGTTTCTTTAGGCCTCACAGCACCGGAGTAAGGTGGGAGGGGCCTAATTTCGCGCCTCAGATGCGCAGTTAGATGGACTAGATCTTCAGGCTGTGTTCACATGGTGGCTCCTGCTACAATTTGAGGACCCATAAGAAGCTTTTTCCCCATAAATCCGACTCCTAAAGGAAGGTAGGGCCACAGCAGAGCTGTGGCAAGGTGCTAAGTTTGTTTTAACCGGTCTGTTGGCTTACTATTGATCCGGTTTGGGCATTAAGGGGTTAATCGATTTTTTTGCTAGTTGTGCAATCGTACCAATGCTTTAGGTACATACTGTGAAAATTTCAGAAAGTTTGGTGCATTTTTTCACTGTTTTGGAAAATTGTGTGCCTTTTTTATTTCTTAAAGGCACAGTAACGTTTTTTTGCAAAGTGTGTTTTTGCTTGATTAATGTGATTCCTAAGCCTGTTTGTCTTACTATTAGTCTGTTAAACATGTCTGTCACCAAGGAAAATCCTTGTTCAATGTGTTTAGAAGCCATGGTGGAACCCCCTCTCAAAATGTGTCCCACGTGTACTGATATGTCTAGACATTTTAAAGTCCATATTGTTGCACTTAAAAATGTGGCCCAAGATGATTCTCAGACAGAAGGTAATGAGGTTAGCCCGTTGACCTCTCCCCAAGTGTCACAACCAGTTACGCCCGCTCAAACGACGCCTAGCACCTCTAGCGCGTCTAACTCTTTTACCTTAGAAGATTTGGCGGCAGTTATGGATAATACCCTCTCAGTATTTTTATCTAAGCTGCCCGTGTTACCTGCAAAGCGTGATAGCTCTGTTTTAAGAACAGATTATGAGCATTCTGACGCTTTAGTAGCTGTATCCGATATACACTCACAACGCTCTGAAATGGGGGCGAGGGATGTGCTGTCTGAGGGAGATGTTTCCGATTCGGGAAAGGTTGCTCCTCAGACAGACTCAGATACGTTGGCCTTTAAATTTAAACTAGAACACCTCCGCTTATTATTCAGGGAGGTATTAGTTACTCTGGATGACTGTGACCCTTTGGTGGTCCCAGAGAAATTGTGTAAAATGGACAAGTACCTAGAAGTTCCTGTTTACACTGATGTGTTCCCGGTCCCTTAGAGGATTGCGGATATAGTAACTAGGGAGTGGGATAGACCAGGTATTCCATTTGTTCCCCCTCCTGTTTTTAAGAAAATGTTCCCCATATCTGACATCACGCGGGACTTGTGGCAGACGGTCCCTAAGGTGGAGGGGGCTGTTTCTTCACTTGCTAAACGCACAACCATACCAATTGAGGACAGTTGTGCTTTTAAAGACCCTATGGATTAAAAATTAGAGAGTTTACTTAAGAAAATTTTTGTTTATCAAGGTTTTCTTCTCCAACCTATAGCGTGCATTGTCCCTGTAACTACTGCAGCTGCTTTCTGGTTCGAGGCGCTGGAAGATGCGCTCCAGAAGGAGACCTCATATGAGGATATTATGGACAGAATTAAGGCTCTTAAGCTGGCTAATTCTTTTATCACAGATGCCGCTTTCCAACTAGCTAAGTTAGCGGCAAAGAATTCAGGTTTTGCCATTCTGGCGCGCAGGGCGCTATGGCTCAAGTCTTGGTCGGCCGATTTGTCGTCAAAATCCAAACTGCTGAACATCCCTTTCAAAGGAAAGACCCTTTTCGGGCCTGAATTGAAAGAGATTATCTCAGAAATCACTTGGGGAAAAGTCCATGCTCTCCCTCAGGACAAATCCTTTAAGACAAAGAACAAACAAAATAATTTTCGTTCCTTTCGAAATTTCAGGAGCGGTCTCGCTTCATCCTCCCCTGCTGCGAAGCAAGAGGGTAACACTTCACAACCCAGGGCAGCCTAGAAACCTTACCAGGGCTGGAACAAGGGTAAACAGGCCAAGAAGCCTGCAGCTGCCCCCAAGACAGCATGAAGGGGTAGCTCCCGATCCGGGACCGGATCTAGTAGGGGGCAGACTTTCTCTCTTCGCTCAGGCCTGGGCAAGAGACGTACATGATCCCTGGGCCTTAGAGATTGTATCCCAGGGATATCTTCTAGAATTCAAGGACTCCCCTCCAAGGGGAAGGTTCCATATTTCTCGTCTGTCTACAGACACGAAAAAGAAAGAGGCGTTCTTACGCTGTGTAGAAGACCTACATACAATGGGAGTGATCCACCCAGTTCCAATTGCGGAACAAGGGCTGGGGTTTTACTCAAACCTGTTTGTGGTTCCCAAAAAAGAAGGAACTTTCAGACCAATCCTGGATCTCAAAATTCTAAACAAGTTCCTCAGAGTCCCATCATTCAAGATGGAGACCATTCGGACAATCTTACCAATGATCCAGGAGGGTCAATATATGACTACCGTGGATCTAAAGGATGCGTATCTACACATTCCTATCCACAAAGATCATCACCAGTTTCTCTGGTTCGCCTTTCTGGACAAGCATTATCAGTATGTGGCACTCCCTTTCGGGTTGGCCACTGCTCCCAGAATTTTCACAATGGTGCTAGGGTCCCTCCTGGTGGTGCTAAGACCGCGGGGCATAGCAGTGGCGCCTTATCTAGACGACATCTTAATTCAGGCGTCAACTTTCCAAAGAGCCAAGTCTCACACGGAAATTGTAGTGGCCTTTCTGAGGTCTCACGGGTGGAAGGTGAACATCAAAAAGAGTTCTCTCTCCTCCCTCACTAGAGTTCCCTTCCTAGGATCACTAATAGACTCGGTAGAAATGAAAATATTTCTGACGGAGGTCAGAAAGTTAAAACTCTTAACTACGTGCCGAGCTCTTCATTCCATTCCTCGGCCATCTGTAGCTCAGTGTATGGAGACAATCGGATTAATGGTAGCGGCAAAGGACATAGTCCCTTTTGCACGGATACACCTCAGACCACTGCAACTATGCATGCTCAAACAGTGGAATGGGGATTATGCAGATTTGTCTCCTCAAATACAGTTGGACCAGGGGACCAGAGATTCTCTTCTCTGGTGGTTGTCTCAGGATCACCTGGCTCAGGGAATGTGTTTCCGCAGACCAGAGTGGATCATCGTAACGACCGACGCCAGTCTGTTGGGCTGGGGTGCTGTCTGGGACTCCCTGAAAGCTCAGGGCTTATGGTCTCGGGAAGAAGCTCTTCTCCCTATAAACATTCTGGAACTGAGGGCGATATCCAACGCTCTTCAGGCATGGCCTCAGCTAGCTGCGGCCCAATTCATCAGATTTCAGTCAGACAACATCACGACTGTAGCTTACGTCAACCATCAAGGGGGAACAAGGAGTCCCCTAGCAATGATGGAAGTAACCAAAATAATCAGGTGGGCGGAGGATCACTCTTGCCACCTCACAGCAATTCACATCCCAGGAGTAGACAACTGGGAAGCGGATTTTCTAAGTCGTCAGACTTTTCATCCGGGGGAGTGGGAACTCCACCCGGAGGTATTTGCGCAGCTGATTCAGCGATGGGGCACTCCAGAATTGGATCTGATGGCGTCCCGTCAGAATACCAAACTTCCTCTTTATGGGTCCAGGTCCTGGGATCCCCAGGCGGCGTTGATAGATGCTCTAGCAGTGCCTTGGTCCTTCAATCTGGCCTATGTGTTTCCACCGTTTCCTCTCCTTCCTCGTCTTGTTGCCAGAATCAAGCAGGAGAGGGCGTTGGTGATTCTAATAGCGCCTGCGTGGCCACGCAGGACTTAGTATGCAGACCTAGTGGACATGTCATCCGTTCCACCATGGACTCTGCCAATGAGGCAGGACCTTCTACTTCAAGGTCCTTTCAAACATCCAAATCTAATTTCTCTGCATCTGACTGCTTGGAGATTGAACGCCTAATTCTATCTAAGCGTGGTTTCTCTGAGTCGGTTATCAATACCCTGATTCAGGCCAGGAAGATCTACCATAAGATTTGGCGAAAATATCTTTGTTGGTGCGAATCCAAGGGTTACTCATGGAGTAAGATGAGGATTCCCAGGATATTTTCCTTTCTCCAAGAAGGATTGGAGAAAGGATTATCAGCTAGTTCCTTAAAAGGACAGATATCTGCTTTGTCTATTCTTTTACACAAACGTCTGGCAGAGGTACCAGACGTTCAAGCGTTTAGTCAGGCTTTAGTCAGAATCAAGCCTGTTTTATAGACCTGTGGCTCCGCCATGGAGTCTGAATTTAGTTCTTTCAGTTCTGCAAGGGGTTCCATTTGAACCTTTACATTCCATAGATATTAAACTTTTATCTTGGAAAGTTTTGTTTTTGGTAGCTATCTCTTCTGCTGGAAGAGTTTCAGAGTTATCTGCTTTGCAGTGTGACTCACCTTACTTGGTGTTCCACGCAGATAAGGTAGTTTTGCGTACCAAACCTGGTTTTCTTCCTAAGGTTGTGTCTAATAAGAATTTTAATCAGGAAATTGTTGTTCCTTCCCTGTGTCCTAATCCTTCTTCGAAGAAGGAACGTCTGTTACACAATCTTGATGTGGTTCGTGCTTTAAAGTTCTATTTACAAGCAACTAAGGATTTCAGACAAACAACTTCATTGTTTGTCATCTATTCTGGTAAAAGGAGAAGTCAGAAGGCGACTGCTACCTCTTTCCTTTTGGCTGAAAAGCATCATCCGTTTGGCCTATGAGACTGCTGGCCAGCAACCTCCTGAAACAATTACTGCTCATTCTACCAGAGCAGTGGTTTCCACATGGGCTTTTATAAATGAGGCTTCTGTTGAGCAGATTTGTAAGGCAGCGACTTGGTCTTCGCTGCATACCTTTTCCAAATTTTACAAATTCGATACTTTTGCTTCTTCGGAGGCTATTTTTGGGAGAAAGGTTTTACAAGCAGTGGTGCCTTCCGTTTAAGGTACCTGTCTTGTTCCCTCCCTTCATCCGTGTCCTAAAGCTTTGGTATTGGTATCCCACAAGTAAAGGATGAATCCGTGGACTGGGTATACCTTACAAGAGAAAACAGAATTTATGCTTACCGGATAAATTACTTTCTGTTGTGGTGTATCCAGTCCACGGCCCGCCCTGGCTATTAAGTCAGGTAGATCTTTTTGTTTAAACTACAGTCACCACTGCACCCTATAGTTTCTCCTTTTTCTTCCTAACCTCCGGTCGAATGACTGGGGGGTGGAGCTAGAGGGGGAGCTATATGGACAGCTCTGCTGTGTGCTCTCTTTGCCACTTCCTGTTAGGAAGGAGAATATCCCACAAGTAAAGGATGAATCCGTGGACTGGATACACCACAAGAGAAAGTAATTTATCCGATAAGCATAAATTCTGTTTTTCATAAGGGTCTCAGTAAATCTCTTGTAGTATCATTGAATCGAAGGTTAATGTCTCCTGAGGGGGATTATTGAACAGGGGGGTTTATAATCATGTTTATGTGATTCAACCTGCTTATGTGTGATGTTTATGGGCTCGTGGTTTGGAACATTGAGGCCTTTGGAAGTGACGCAGCCTTTTGGATGGGCGCGCTTTTTTTGGACTGTAAGGTTCATTTTGTGTTCGGGTTTCGTTTTGTTCCGTTTTCCATTTCCGCATTCCAGACCGTGTGGCAAAGGAAATTTTCTAGTCCACAGGGGCCTGGTCATAGGAGGTGGTGAGTGCCCCAGCCATTGGGGGTGTCAGGTTCCGTTTCTTTCATGTAATTAGCAAGAGTCCATGAGCTAGTGACGTATGGGATATACATTCCTACCAGGAGGGGCAAAGTTTCCCAAGCCTCAAAATGCCTATAAATACACCCCTCACCACACCCACAAATCAGTTTTACAAACTTTGCCTCCTATGGAGGTGGTGAAGTAAGTTTGTGCTAGATTCTACGTTGATATGCGCTCCGCAGCAGGTTGGAGCCCGGTTTTCCTCTCAGCGTGCAGTGAATGTCAGAGGGATGTGAGGAGAGTATTGCCTATTTGAATGCAGTGATCTCCTTCTATGGGGTCTATTTCATAGGTTCTCTGTTATCGGTCGTAGAGATTCATCTCTTACCTCCCTTTTCAGATCGACGATATACTCTTATATATACCATTTCCTCTACTGATTCTCGTTTCAGTACTGGTTTGGCTTTCTACTACATGTAGATGAGTGTCCTGGGGTAAGTAAGTCTTATTTCTCCAACATTGGTGTGTCCGGTCCACGGCGTCATCCATTACTTGTGGGATATTCTCCTCCCCCACAGGGAAAGGCAAGGAGAGCACACAGCAAGAGCTGTCCATATAGTCCCTCCCAGGCTCCGCCCCCCCAGTCATTCTCCTTGCCGCTCTGAACAAGTAGCATCTCCTCGGGGATGGTGAGGAGTTTGTGGTGTTTAGTTGTAGTTTTTTATTCTTCTATCAAGAGTTTGTTATTTTAAAATAGTGCTGGTATGTACTATTTACTCTGAAACAGAAAGAGATGAAGAGTTCTGTTTAAAAGAGGATTATGATTTTAGCAGACAGTAACTAAAATCAGTTGCTGTTCCCACACAGGACTGTTGAGATGAGAGAACTTCAGTTGGGGGGAACAGTTTGCAGACTTTTCTGCTCAAGGTATGACTAGCCATTTTTCTAACAAGACTGTGTAATGCTGGAAGGCTGTCATTTTCCCTCATGGGGATTGGTAAGCCATTTTCTTAGTCTCAAACAGAATAAAGGGCTTATTATGGGCTATACACTGGTAGACACTCTTAAGGGCTAAATCGATTGCTTTATTTAAGTATTATATGCAGTTTGAAGTTGAATTTCACACTTTTATAACATTGGGGAACGTTTTTTAGCACCAGGCACTTGTTAAGACACCTTCCCAGTAAGGAAGGGCCTTTCTCTGTAGTAGGCAGAGCCTCATTTTCGTTCCATTACTGTGCAGTTACTTTTGAGTACAGTACATGCAGCTGCATGTGTGTGGGTCTGGAATCCACTAAAAACGTTCCTAGAAGGCTTCATTTGATATCATATACCCCCCTGGGATTGGTGAAGTCGCAGCAAAGGCTGTAGCTGGGACTGTAAGGGGGTTAAAATTAAAAACGGCTCCGGTTTCCACATTTTAAGGGTTAACAGCTTGAAAATTGGGGTGCAATACTTTGAATGCATTAAGACACTGTGGTGAAAATTTGGTAAAGATTAGATAATTCCTTCATAGTTTTTCACATATTCAGTAATAAAGTGTGCCCTGTTTAACATTTAAAGAGACAGTAACGGTTTTGTTTTAAAACGGTTTTTGTGCTTTATTAACCAGTTTAAGCCTGTTTAACATGTCTGTACCTTCAGATAGATCATGTTCTGTATGTATGGTAGCCAATGTGGTTCCCCCTTCAAATATGTGTGATAATTGTGCCATAGCGTCCAAACAAAGTAAGGACAGTACTGTCACAAATTGTAAAGTTGCCCAGGATGATTCCTCAGATGAAGGAAGTAGACATAGTTCTACATCATCTCCTTCTGTGTCTATACCAGTTATGCCCGCGCAGGCGACCCCTAGTACTTCTAGCGCGCCAATGCTTGTTACTATGCAGCAATTGACGGCAGCAATGGATAACTCCATAGCTAATATTTTATCCAAAATGCCAGCATTTCAGAGAAAGCGCGATTGCTCTGTTTTAAACACTGTAGAGCAGGAGGGCGCTGATGATAATTTTTCTGTCATACCCTCACACCAATCTGAAGTGGCAGTGAGGGAGGGTTTGTCAGATGGGGAAATTTCTGATACAGGAAGAATTTCTCAGCAGGCAGAACCTGATGTTGTGACATTTAAATCAAAATTAGAGCATCTCCGCGCATTACTTAAGGAGGTGCTATCTACTCTGGATGATTGTGACAATCTGGTCAACCCAGAAAAATTGTGCAAGATTGACAAGTTCCTTGAGGTCCCGGTGCACCCTGATGCTTTTCCGATACCTAAACGGGTGGCGGACATAGTGAATAAGGAGTGGGAGAAGCCAGGCATACCTTTTGTCCCTCCTCCTATATTTAAGAAATTGTTCCCTATGGTCGACCCCAGGAAGGACACATGGCAAACAGTCCCTAAGGTCGAGGGGGCGGTTTCTACTCTAGCCAAGCGCACAACCATTCCTATTGAGGACAATTGTGCTTTCAAAGATCCTATGGATAAAAAATTGGAGGGTTTGCTTAAAAAGATTTTTGTACAGCAAGGTTACCTCCTTTAACCTATTTCGTGCATTATTCCTGTCACTACAGCGGCGTGGTTCTGGTTCGAGGAACTGGAAAAGTCGCTCAGTAGGGAGACTCCGTATGAGGAAGTCATAGACAGAATTCACGCACTTAAGTTAGCTAATTCCTTTATTTTAGACACCGCTTTGCAGTTAGCGAGGTTAGCGGCGAAAAATTCAGGGTTTACAATTGGGGCGCGTAGAGCGCTCTGGCTAAAGTCTTGGTCGGCGGATGTATCTTCCAAGACAAAATTGCTTAATACCCCTTACAAAGGTAAGACCCTTTTTGGGCCAGAATTGAAAGAGATTATTTCAGACATCACTGAGGGAAAGGGCCATGCCCTCCCACAAAATAAACCTTTCAAGGCTAAGAATAAGTCCAATTTTCGTTCCATTCGCAATTTCAGGAACGGACCGGCTTCCAACTCGGCAGCCTCTAGACAAGAGGGTAACGCTTCCCAGACTAAACCAGCTTGGAAATCAATGCAAGGCTGGAACAAGGGTAAACAGGCCAAGAAGCCTGCTGCTGCTACCAAAACAGCATGAAGGGGTAGCCCCCGATCCGGGACCGGATCTAGTAGGGGGCAGACTCTCTCTCTTTGCTCAGGCTTAGGCAAGAGATGTTCAGGATCCCTGGACACTAGAAATAGTCTCTCAGGGTTTTCTTCTGGAGTTCAAGGAACTACCCTCAAGGGGAAGGTTCCACATGTCTAACTTATCTTCAAACCAAATAAAGAGACAGGCATTCTTACATTGTGTAGAAGACCTGTTAAAGATGGGAGTGATACACCCAGTTCCAACTGTGGAACAAGTTCGGGGGTTTTACTCAAATCTGTTTGTAGTTCCCAAAAAAGAGGGAATTTTCAGACCAATTCTGGATTTAAAAATTCTAAACAAATTTCTCAGAGTTCCATCGTTCAAATGGAAACCATTCGAACAATTTTATCTACAATCCAGGAGGGTCAATTTATGACTACCGTGGATTTAAAGGATGCGTATCTACATATTCCTATCCACAAAGATCATCCAAGGATTTTCACAAAGGTGCTAGGGTCCCTTCTAGAGGTTCTAAGACCAAGGGGTATTGCAGTGGCACCTTATCTGGACGACATTCTAATACAAACGTCGTCTCTTTCCAAAGCAAAGGCTCATACAGACATTGTTCTAGCCTTTCTCATATCTCACGGGTGGAAGGTGAACGTAGAAAAGAGTTCCCTGTCTCCATCGACAAGAGTTCCCTTCTTGGGAACGATAATAGATTCTTTAAAAATGAAGATCTTCCTGACAAAAGTCAGAAAGTCAAAGCTTCTAAAGCTTGTCAAGTTCTTCACTCTATTCTGCAGCCTTCCATAGCTCAGTGCATGGTAGTAGTAGGGTTGATGGTTGCAGCAATGGACATAGTTCCTTTTGCTCAAATTCATCTAAGACCATTACAACTGTGCATGCTCAAGCAGTGGAATGGGGACTATACAGACTTGTCTCCAAAGATTCAAGTAGACCAGATGACCAGAGACTCACTCCGTTGGTGGTTGTCACAGGATCACCTGTCTCAGGGAATGAGTTTACGCAGACCAGAGTGGGTCATTGTCACGACCGACGCCAGTCTATTAGGCTGGGGCGCGGTCTGGGATTCCCTGAAAGCTCAGGGTCTATGGTCTCGGGAAGAGTCTCTTCTCCCGATAAACATCCTGGAACTGAGAGCGATATTCAATGCTCTCCGGGCTTGGCCTCAACTAGCGAAGGCCGGATTCATAAGATTCCAGTCAGACAACATGACGACTGTAGCTTACATCAACCATCAGGGAGGAACAAAGAGTTCCTTGGCGATGAGAGAGGTATCCAAGATCATCAAATGGGCGGAGGATCACTCCTGCCATCTATCTGCAATTCACATCCCAGGAGTAGACAACTGGGAGGCGGATTATCTGAGTCGTCAGACTTTCCATCCGGGGGAGTGGGAACTCCACCCGGAGGTTTTTGCCCAGTTGACTCAATTATGGGACATTCCAGACATGGATCTGATGGCGTCTCATCAGAACTTCAAGGTTCCTTGCTACGGGTCCAGATCCAGGGATCCCAAGGCGACTCTAGTGGATGCATTAGTGACGCCTTGGTCGTTCAACCTAGCTTATGCATTTCCATCGTTCCCTCTCCTTCCCAGGCTTGTAGCCAGGATCAAACAGGAGAAGGCCTCAGTGATTCTGATAGCTCCTGCGTGGCCACGCAGGACTTGGTATGCAGACCTGGTGAATATGTCATCGGCTCCACCATGGAAGCTACCTTTGAGACAGGATCTTCTAGTGCAAGGTCCATTCGAACATCCAAATCTAGTTTCTCTCCAGCTGACTGCTTGGAAATTGAACGCTTGATTTTATCCAAGCGCGGGTTTTCAGATTCAGTGATAGATACTCTGGTCCAAGCCAGAAAACCTGTGACTAGAAGGATTTACCATAAAATATGGAAAGGATATATCTGTTGGTGTGAATCCAAGGGATTCTCATGGATTAATATTCCCAGGATCCTCTCCTTTCTAACAAGAAGGTTTGGATAAGGGATTGTCAGCGAGTTCTCTAAAAGGACAGAGATCTGCTTTATCTGTCTTGTTACACAGACGACTGGCAGCTGTGCCAGATGTACAAGCTTTTGTACAGGCTTTGGTCAGAATCAAACCTGTTTACAGACCTTTGACTCCTCCCTTGAGTCTAAATTTAGTTTTTTTCAGTTCTTCAAGGGGTTCCATTTGAACCCTTACATTCCATAGATATCAAGTTACTATCTTGGAAAGTTCTGTTTTTGGTTGCTATTTCTTCTGCTTTGCAGTGTGATCCACCCTATCTGGTGTTCCATTCAGATAAGGTTGTTTTGCGTACCAAGCCTGGTTTTCTTCCAAAAGTTGTTTCCAACAAGAATATTAACCAGGAAATAGTTGTCCCTTCTTTGTGTCCGAATCCAGTTTCAAAGAAGGAACATTTGTTACACCATTTAGATGTAGTCCGTGCTTTAAAGTTCTATTTAGAAGCAACAAAGGATTTCAGACAAAACTTCTTTTTTGTTTGTCGTTTATTCTGGTAAGAGGAGAGGACAAAAAACTACTGCTACCTCTCTTTCTTTCTGGCTGAAAAGCATTATCCGATTGGCTTATGAGACTGCCGGACGGCAGCCTCCTGAACGAATCACAGCTCACTCTACTAGGGCTGTGGCTTCCACATGGGCCTTCAAGAACAAGGCTTCTGTTGATCAGATATGTGAGGCAGCAACTTCTTGTCTTCTCTGCACGTCTTCTCTGCACACTTTTGCCAAATTCTACAAATTTGATACTTATGCTTCTTCGGAGGCTATTTTTGGGAGAAAGGTTTTGCAAGCCGTGGTGCCTTCTGTTTAGGTAACCTGATTTGCTCCCTCCCTTCATCCGTGTCCTAAAGCTTTGGTATTGGTTCCCACAAGTAATGGATGACGCCGTGGACCGGACACACCAATGTTGGAGAAAACAGAATTTATGCTTACCTGATAAATTACTTTCTCCAATGGTGTGTCCGGTCCACGGCCCGCCCTGGTTTTTTAATCAGGTTTGAAAAATTTCTCTCTCTATACACTACAGTCACCATGGCACCCTATAGTTTCTCCTTTTTTTCTCCTAACCGTCGGTCGAATGACTGGGGGGGCGGAGCCTGGGAGGGACTATATGGACAGCTCTTGCTGTGTGCTCTCCTTGCCTTTCCCTGTGGGGGAGGAGAATATCCCACAAGTAATGGATGACGCCGTGGACCGGACACACCGTTGGAGAAAGTAATTTATCAGGTAAGCATAAATTCTGTTTTTCTGTGACACTCTAAGCTATGGTTGGGCACTTTATATAAAAGTTCTAAATATATGTATTCAAACATTTATTTGCCTTGACTCAGGATGTTCAACGTTCCTTATTTCAGACAGTCAGTTTCATATTTGGGATAATGCATATGAATAATCATTTTTTCTTACCTTAAAAATTTGACTTTTTCCCTGTGGGCTGTTAGGCTCGCGGGGGCTGAAAATGCTTCATTTTATTGCGTCATTCTTGGCGCTGACTTTTTTGGCGCACATTTTTTTTTCTGTTTCCGGCGCCATACGTGTCGCCGGAAGTTGCATCATTTTTTACGTTTTTTTTTTCGCCAAAAGTGTCGGCGTTCCGGATGTGGCGTCATTTGGCGCCAAAAGCATTTAGGCGCCAAATAATGTGGACGTCTTTTTTGGCGCTAAAAAAATATGGGCGTCACTATTGTCTCCACATTATTTAAGTCTCATTATTTATTGCTTCTGGTTGCTAGAAGCTTGTTCACTGGCATTTTTTCCCATTCCTGAAACTGTCATTTAAGGAATTTGATCAATTTTGCTTTATATGTTGTTTTTTCTATTACATATTGCAAGATGTCCCACGTTGAAGCTGAGTCAGAAGATACTTCTGGAAAATCCCTGCCTGGTGCTGGAGCTACCAAAGCTAAGTGTATGTGCTGTAAACTTTTGGTATCTGTTCCTCCAGCTGTTGTTTGTACTGTTTGTCATAACAAACTTGCTAATGCAGATAATATTTCCTTTAGTACTGTTACATTACCTGTTGCTGTTCCGTCAACATCTAATACTCAGAGTGTTCCTGATAACATAAGAGATTTTGTTTCTAAATCTATTAAGAAGGCTATGTCTGTTATTCCTCCTTCTAGTAAACGTAAAAAGTATTTTAAAACTTCTCATTTCTCCAACATAGGTGTGTCCGGTCCACGGCGTCATCCTTACTTGTGGGATATTCTCTTCCCCAACAGGAAATGGCAAAGAGCCCAGCAAAGCTGGTCACATGATCCCTCCTAGGCTCCGCCTTCCCCAGTCATTCTCTTTGCCGTTGTACAGGCAACATCTCCACGGAGATGGCTTAGAGTTTTTTAGTGTTTAACTGTAGTTTTTATTATTCAATCAAGAGTTTGTTATTTTAAAATAGTGCTGGTATGTACTATTTACTCTGAAACAGAAAAGAGATGAAGATTTCTGTTTGTAAGAGGAAAATGATTTTAGCAACCGTTACTAAAATCGATGGCTGTTCCACACAGGACTGTTGAGAGGAATTAACTTCAGTTGGGGGAACAGTGAGCAGACTTTTGCTGCTTGAGGTATGACACATTCTAACAAGACGATGTAATGCTGGAAGCTGTCATTTTCCCTATGGGATCCGGTAAGCCATTTTTATTACAGACAGTAAATAAGGGCTTCACAAGGGCTTTATTAAGACTGTAGACATTTTCTGGGCTAAATCGATTCATATATAAACATATTTAGCCTTGAGGAATCATTTTAATCTGGGTATTTTGTAAAATAATATCGGCAGGCACTGTTTTGGACACCTTATTCTCTAGGGGCTTTCCCTAATCATAGGCAGAGCCTCATTTTCGCGCCGGTATTGCGCACTTGTTTTTGAGAAGCATGACATGCAGTCGCATGTGTGAGGAGCTCTGATACATAGAAAAGACTTCTGAAGGCGTCATTTGGTATCGTATTCCCCTTGGGGCTTGGTTGGGTCTCAGCAAAGCAGATACCAGGGACTGTAAAGGGGTTAAAGATAAAAACGGCTCCGGTTCCGTTATTTTAAGGGTTAAAGCTTCCAAATTTGGTGTGCAATACTTTTAAGGCTTTAAGACACTGTGGTGAAATTTTGGTGAATTTTGAACAATTCCTTCATACTTTTTCGCAATTGCAGTAATAAAGTGTGTTCAGTTTAAAATTTAAAGTGACAGTAACGGTTTTATTTTAAAACGTTTTTTGTACTTTGTTATCAAGTTTATGCCTGTTTAACATGTCTGAACTACCAGATAGACTGTGTTCTGAATGTGGGGAAGCCAAGGTTCCTTCTCATTTAAATAGATGTGATTTATGTGACACAGAAAATGATGCCCAAGATGATTCCTCAAGTGAGGGGAGTAAGCATGGTACTGCATCATCCCCTCCTTCGTCTACACCAGTCTTGCCCACTCAGGAGGCCCCTAGTACATCTAGCGCGCCAATACTCCTTACTATGCAACAATTAACGGCTGTAATGGATAATTCTATCAAAAACATTTTAGCCAAAATGCCCACTTATCAGCGTAAGCGCGACTGCTCTGTTTTAGATACTGAAGAGCATGAGGACGCTGATGATAATGGTTCTGATATGCCCCTACACCAGTCTGAGGGGGCCAGGGAGGTTTTGTCTGAGGGAGAAATTTCAGATTCAGGGAAAATTTCTCAACAAGCTGAACCCGATGTGATTACATTTAAATTTAAGTTGGAACATCTCCGCGCTCTGCTTAAGGAGGTGTTATCCACTCTGGATGATTGTGAGAATTTGATCATCCCAGAGAAACTATGTAAAATGGACAAGTTCCTAGAGGTCCCGGGGCCCCCAGAAGCTTTTCCTATACCCAAGCGGGTGGCGGACATTGTAAATAAAGAATGGGAAAGGCCCGGTATACCTTTCGTCCCTCCCCCCATATTTAAAAAATTGTTTCCTATGGTCGACCCCAGAAAGGACTTATGGCAGACAGTCCCCAAGGTCGAGGGGGCGGTTTCTACTTTAAACAAACGCACCACTATACCCATAGAAGATAGTTGTGCTTTCAAAGATCCTATGGATAAAAAATTAGAAGGTTTGCTTAAAAGAATGTTTGTTCAGCAAGGTTACCTTCTACAACCAATTTCATGCATTGTCCCTGTCACTACAGCCGCGTGTTTCTGGTTCGATGAGCTAGAAAAGGCGATCGATAGTGATTCTCCTCCTTATGAGGAGATTATGGACAGAATCCGTGCTCTCAAATTGGCTAATTCTTTCACCCTAGACGCCACTTCGCAATTGGCTAGGTTAGCGGCGAAAAATTCTGGGTTTGCTATTGTGGCGCGCAGAGCGCTTTGGTTGAAATCTTGGTCAGTGGATGCATCTTCCAAGAACAAATTGCTTAACATTCCTTTCAAGGGGAAAACGCTGTTTGGCCCTGACTTGAAAGAGATTATCTCTGATATCACTGGGGGTAAGGGCCACGCCCTTCCTCAGGATAGGTCTTTCAAGGCCAAAAATAAACCTAATTTTCGTCCCTTTCGTAGAAACGGACCAGCCCCAAGTGCTACGTCCTCTAAGCAAGAGGGTAATACTTCTCAAGCCAAGCCAGCCTGGAGACCAATGCAAGGCTGGAACAAGGGAAAGCAGGCCAAGAAACCTGCCACTGCCACCAAGACAGCATGAAATGTTGGCCCCCGATCCGGGACCGGATCTGGTGGGGGGCAGACTCTCTCTCTTCGCTCAGGCTTGGGCAAGAGATGTTCTGGATCCTTGGGCACTAGAAATAGTCTCCCAAGGTTATCTTCTGGAATTCAAGGGGCTTCCCCCAAGGGGGAGGTTCCACAGGTCTCAATTGTCTTCAGACCACATAAAGAGACAGGCATTCTTACATTGTGTAGAAGACCTGTTAAAAATGGGAGTGATTCATCCTGTTCCATTAGGAGAACAAGGGATGGGGTTCTACTCCAATCTGTTCGTAGTTCCCAAAAAAGAGGGAACGTTCAGACCAATCTTAGATCTCAAGATCCTAAACAAGTTTCTCAAGGTTCCATCGTTCAAAATGGAAACCATTCGAACAATTCTTCCTTCCATCCAGGAAGGTCAATTCATGACCACGGTGGATTTAAAGGATGCGTATCTACATATTCCTATCCACAAGGAACATCATCGGTTCCTGAGGTTCGCATTCCTGGACAAGCATTACCAGTTCGTGGCACTTCCTTTCGGATTAGCCACTGCTCCAAGGATTTTCACAAAGGTACTAGGGTCCCTTCTAGCGGTACTAAGACCAAGGGGCATTGCAGTAGTACCTTACTTGGACGACATTCTGATTCAAGCGTCGTCCCTTCCTCAAGCAAAGGCTCACACGGACATAGTCCTGGCCTTTCTCAGATCTCACGGATGGAAAGTGAACGTAGAAAAGAGTTCTCTATCTCCGTCAACAAGGGTTCCCTTCTTGGGAACAATAATAGACTCCTTAGAAATGAGGATTTTTCTGACAGAGGCCAGAAAAGCAAAACTTCTGAACTCTTGTCAAACACTTCATTCCGTTCCTCTTCCTTCCATAGCGCAGTGCATGGAAGTAATAGGTTTGATGGTAGCGGCAATGGACATAGTTCCTTTTGCGCGCATTCATCTAAGACCATTACAACTGTGCATGCTCAGTCAGTGGAATGGGGACTATACAGACTTGTCTCCGACGATACAAGTAAATCAGAGGACCAGAGACTCACTCCGTTGGTGGCTGTCCCTGGACAACCTGTCACAAGGGATGACCTTCCGCAGACCAGAGTGGGTCATTGTCACGACCGACGCCAGTCTGATGGGCTGGGGCGCGGTCTGGGGACCCCTGAAAGCTCAGGGTCTTTGGTCTCGGGAAGAATCTCTTCTACCGGTAAATATTCTGGAACTGAGAGCGATATTCAATGCTCTCAAGGCTTGGCCTCAGCTAGCAAAGGCCAAGTTCATACGGTTTCAATCAGACAACATGACGACTGTTGCGTACATCAACCATCAGGGGGGAACAAGGAGTTCCCTGGCGATGGAAGAAGTGACCAAAATCATTCAATGGGCGGAGACTCACTCCTGCCACCTGTCTGCAATCCACATCCCGGGAGTGGAAAATTGGGAAGCGGATTTTCTGAGTCGTCAGACATTACATCCGGGGGAGTGGGAACTCCATCCGGAAATCTTTGCCCAAATTACTCAACTGTGGGGCATTCCAGACATGGATCTGATGGCCTCTCGTCAGAACTTCAAGGTTCCTTGCTACGGGTCCAGATCCAGGGATCCCAAGGCGACTCTAGTAGATGCACTAGTAGCACCTTGGACCTTCAAACTAGCTTATGTATTCCCGCCGTTTCCTCTCATCCCCAGGCTGGTAGCCAGGATCAATCAGGAGAGGGCGTCGGTGATCTTGATAGCTCCTGCGTGGCCACGCAGGACTTGGTATGCAGATCTGGTGAATATGTCATCGGCTCCACCATGGAAGCTACCTTTGAGACGAGACCTTCTTGTTCAAGGTCCGTTCGAACATCCGAATCTGGTCTCACTCCAGCTGACTGCTTGGAGATTGAACGCTTGATCTTATCAAAACGAGGGTTCTCAGATTCTGTTATTGATACTCTTGTTCAGGCCAGAAAGCCTGTAACTAGAAAAATTTACCACAAAATATGGAAAAAATATATCTGTTGGTGTGAATCTAAAGGATTCCCTTGGGAAAAGGTAAAGATTCCTAAGATTCTATCCTTTCTTCAAGAAGGATTGGAGAAAGGATTATCTGCAAGTTCCTTGAAGGGACAGATTTCTGCCTTGTCTGTGTTACTTCACAAAAAGCTGGCAGCTGTGCCAGATGTTCAAGCCTTTGTTCAGGCTCTGGTTAGAATCAAGCCTGTTTACAAACCTTTGACTCCTCCTTGGAGTCTCAACTTAGTTCTTTCAGTTCTTCAGGGGGTTCCGTTTGAACCCTTACATTCCGTTGATATTAAGTTATTATCTTGGAAAGTTTTGTTTTTGGTTGCAATTTCTTCTGCTAGAAGAGTTTCAGAATTATCTGCTCTGCAGTGTTCTCCTCCTTATCTGGTGTTCCATGCAGATAAGGTGGTTTTACGTACTAAACCTGGTTTTCTTCCGAAAGTTGTTTCTAACAAAAACATTAACCAGGAGATAGTCGTGCCTTCTTTGTGTCCGAATCCAGTTTCAAAGAAGGAACGTTTGTTGCACAATTTGGATGTTGTTCGCGCTCTAAAATTCTATTTAGATGCTACAAAGGATTTTAGACAAACATCTTCCTTGTTTGTTGTTTATTCTGGTAAAAGGAGAGGTCAAAAAGCAACTTCTACCTCTCTCTCTTTTTGGATTAAAAGCATCATCAGATTGGCTTATGAGACTGCCGGACGGCAGCCTCCTGAAAGAATCACAGCTCATTCCACTAGGGCTGTGGCTTCCACATGGGCCTTCAAGAACGAGGCTTCTGTTGATCAGATATGTAAGGCAGCGACTTGGTCTTCACTGCACACTTTTACTAAATTTTACAAATTTGATACTTTTGCTTCTTCTGAGGCTATTTTTGGGAGAAAGGTTTTGCAAGCCGTGGTGCCTCCCATCTAGGTGACCTGATTTGCTCCCTCCCTTCATCCGTGTCCTAAAGCTTTGGTATTGGTTCCCACAAGTAAGGATGACGCCGTGGACCGGACACACCTATGTTGGAGAAAACAGAATTTATGTTTACCTGATAAATTACTTTCTCCAACGGTGTGTCCGGTCCACGGCCCGCCCTGGTTTTTTTAATCAGGTCTGATAATTTATTTTCTTTAACTACAGTCACCACGGTATCATATGGTTTCTCCTATGCAAATATTCCTCCTTTACGTCGGTCGAATGACTGGGGAAGGCGGAGCCTAGGAGGGATCATGTGACCAGCTTTGCTGGGCTCTTTGCCATTTCCTGTTGGGGAAGAGAATATCCCACAAGTAAGGATGACGCCGTGGACCGGACACACCGTTGGAGAAAGTAATTTATCAGGTAAACATAAATTCTGTTTTTTCAGATGAATTTTTAAATTAACATCATCATTCTGATACTGATATTGTTTCTTCTGATTCAGAGGATTCTGTCTCAGAGGTTGATGCTGATAAATCTTCATATTTATTTAAAATGGAATTTATTCGTTCTTTACTTAAAGAAGTCCTAATTGCTTTAGAAATTGAGGATTCTAGTCCTCTTGATACTAAATCTAAACGTTTAGATAAGGTTTTTAAATCTCCTGTAGTTATTCCAGAAGTTTTTCCTGTCCCTGGTGCTATTTCTGAAGTAATTTCCAGGGAATGGAATAATTTGGGTAATTCTTTTACTCCTTCTAAACGTTTTAAGCAATTATATCCTGTGCCATCTGACAGATTAGAATTTTGGGACAAAATCCCTAAGGTTGATGGGGCTGTCTCTACTCTTGCTAAGCGTACTACTATTCCTACGGCAGATGGTACTTCCTTTAAGGATCCATTAGATAGGAAAATTGAATCCTTTCTAAGAAAAGCTTACTTGTGTTCAGGTAATCTTCTTAGACCTGCTATATCTTTAGCGGATGTTGCTGCAGCTTCAACCTTTTGGTTAGAAGCTTTAGCGCAACAAGTAACAGATCATAATTCTCATTGCATTATTATTCTTCTACAACATGCTAATAATTTTATTTGTGATGCCATCTTTGATATCATTAGAGTTGATTTCAGGTATATGTCTCTAGCTATTTTAGCTAGAAGAGCTTTATGGCTTAAAACTTGGAATGCTGATATGTCTTCTAAGTCTACTCTGCTTTCCCTTTCTTTCCAGGGTAATAAATTATTTGGTTCTCAGTTGGATTCTATTATCTCAACTGTTACTGGAGGGAAAGGAACTTTTTTACCACAAGATAAAAAATCTAAAGGTAAATTTAGGTCTAATAATCGTTTTCGTTCCTTTCGTCACAACAAGGAACAAAAGCCTGATCCTTCATCCTCAGGAGCGGTATCAGTTTGGAAACCATCTCCAGTCTGTAATAAATCCAAGCCTTTTAGAAAACCAAAGCCAGCTCCCAAGTCCACATGAAGGTGCGGCCCTCATTCCAGCTCAGCTGGTAGGGGGCAGATTACGTTTTTTCAAAGAAATTTGGTTCAATTCCGTTCAAAATCTCTGGATTCAGAACATTGTTTCAGAAGGGTACAGAATTGGCTTCAAGATAAGGCCTCCTGCAAAGAGATTTTTTCTTTCCTGTGTCCCAGTAAACCTAGCGAATGCTCAAGCATTTCTGAAATGTGTTTCAGATCTAGAGTTGGCTGGAGTAATTATGCCAGTTCCAGTTCTGGAACAGGGGCTGGGGTTTTATTCAAATCTCTTCATTGTACCAAAGAAGGAGAATTCCTTCAGACCAGTTCTGGATCTAAAAATATTGAATAGTTATGTAAGGATACCAACATTCAAAATGGTAACTGTAAGGACTATCCTGCCTTTTGTTCAGCAAGAGCATTATATGTCCACAATAGATTTACAGGATGCATATCTGCATATTCCGATTCATCCAGATCACTATCAGTTTCTGAGATTCTCTTTCCTAGACAAGCATTACCAGTTTGTGGCTCTACCGTTTGGCCTAGCTACAGCTCCAAGAATTTTTACAAAGGTTCTCAGTGCCCTTCTGTCTGTAATCAGAGAACAGGGTATTGTGGTATTTCCTTATTTGGACGATATCTTGGTACTTGCTCAGTCTTCACATTTAGCAGAATCTCATACGGATCGACTTGTGTTGTTTCTTCAACATCATGGTTGGAGGATCAATTTACCAAAAAGTTCATTGATTCATCAGACACAGGTAACCTTTTTAGGTTTCCAGATAGATTCAGTGTCCATGACTCTATCTTTGACAGACAAGAGACGTCTAAAATTGATATCAGCTTGTCGAAACCTTCAGTCACAATCATTCCCTTCGGTAGCCTTATGCATGGAAATTCTAGGTCTTATGACTGCTGCATCGGACGCGATCCCCTTTGCTCATTTTCACATGCGGCCTCTTCAGCTCTGTATGCTGAACCAGTGGTGCAGGGATTACACAAAGATATCTCAATTAATATCTTTAAAACCGATTGTACGACACTCTCTGACGTGGTGGACAGATCACCATCGTTTAGTTCAGGGGGCTTCTTTTGTTCTTCCGACCTGGACTGTAATTTCAACAGATGCAAGTCTTACAGGTTGGGGAGCTGTGTGGGGGTCTCTGACAGCACAAGGGGTTTGGGAATCTCATGAGGTGAGATTACCGATCAATATTTTGGAACTCCGTGCAATTTTCAGAGCTCTTCAGTCTTGGCCTCTTCTAAAGAGAGAATCGTTCATTTGTTTTCAGACAGACAATGTCACAACTGTGGCATACATCAATCATCAAGGAGGGACTCACAGTCCTCTGGCTATGAAAGAAGTATCTCGAATTCTGGTATGGGCAGAATCCAGCTCCTGTCTAGTTTCTGCGGTTCATATCCCAGGTATAGACAATTGGGAAGCGGATTATCTCAGTCGCCAAACGTTACATCCGGGCGAATGGGCTCTTCACCCAGAGGTATTTCTTCAGATTGTTCAAATGTGGGGACTTCCAGAAATAGATTTGATGGCCTCTCATCTAAACAAGAAACTTCCCAGGTATCTGTCCAGATCCAGGGATCCTCAAGCGGTAGCAGTGGATGCATTGTCACTTCCTTGGAAGTATCATCCTGCCTATATCTTTCCGCCTCTAGTTCTTCTTCCAAGAGTAATCTCCAAGATTCTGAAGGAATGCTCGTCTGTTCTGCTGGTAGCTCCAGCATGGCCTCACAGGTTTTGGTATGCGGATCTTGTCCGGATGGCCTCTTGCCAACCGTGGACTCTTCCGTTAAGGCCAGACTTTCTGTCACAAGGTCCTTTTTTCCATCAGGATCTCAAATCCTTAAATTTAAAGGTATGGAGATTGAACGCTTGATTCTTAGTCAAAGAGGTTTCTCTGACTCTGTGATTAATACTATGTTACAGGCTCGTAAATCTGTATCTAGGGAGATATATTATAGAGTTTGGAAGACTTATATTTCTTGGTGTCTTTCTCATCATTTTTCCTGGCATTCTTTTAGAATTCCGAGAATTTTACAGTTTCTTCAGGATGGTTTGGATAAAGGTTTGTCTGCAAGTTCCTTGAAAGGACAAATCTCTGCTCTTTCTGTTCTTTTTCACAGAAAGATTGCTAATCTTCCTGATATTCATTGTTTTGTACAAGCTTTGGTTCGTATAAAACCTGTCATTAAGTCAATTTCTCCTCCTTGGAGTTTGAATTTGGTTCTGAGGGCTCTTCAAGCTCCTCAGTTTGAACCTATGCATTCATTGGACATTAAATTACTTTCTTGGAAAGTTTTATTCCTTTTGGCCATCTCTTTTGCCAGAAGAGTTTCTGAATTATCTGCTCTTTCTTGTGAGTCTCCTTTTCTGATTTTTCACCAGGATAAGGCGGTGTTGCGAACTTCTTTTAAATTTTTACCTAAGGTTGTGAATTCCAACAACATTAGTAGAGAAATTGTGGTTCCTTCATTATGTCCTAATCCTAAGAATTCTACGGAGAAATCATTGCATTCTTTGGATGTAGTTAGAGCTTTGAAATATTATGTTGAAGCTACTAAGAATTTCCGAAAGACTTCTAGTCTATTTGTTATCTTTTCCGGTTCTAGGAAAGGTCAGATGGCCTCTGCCATTTCTTTGGCATCTTGGTTGAAATCTTTAATTTATCATGCTTATGTCGAGTCGGGTAAAACTCCGCCTCAAAGGATTACAGCTCATTTTACTAGGTCAGTTTCTACTTCCTGGGCGTTTAGGAATGAAGCTTCGGTTGATCAGATTTGCAAAGCAGCAACTTGGTCTTCTTTGCATACTTTTACTAAATTCTACGATTTTGATCTGTTTTCTTCGTCTGAAGCTGTCTTTGGTAGAAAAGTACTTCAGGCAGCTGTTTCAGTTTGAATCTTCTGCTTATATTTTCAGTTTTTTTCTTTATAAGATTTAAACTTTTTTTTTGTGTGGATTTTTTTCAGCGGAATTGGCTGTCTTTATTTTATCCCTCCCTCTCTAGTGACTCTTGCGTGGAAGCTCCACATCTTGGGTATTCATTATCCCATACGTCACTAGCTCATAGACTCTTGCTAATTACATGAAAGAAAACATAATTTATGTAAGAACTTACCTGATAAATTCATTTCTTTCATATTAGCAAGAGTCCATGAGGCCCACCCTTTTTTTGTGGTGGTTATGATTTTTTTTTTTTGTATAAAGCACAATTACTCCAATTCCTTATATTTATGCTTCGCACTTTTTTCTTATCACCCCACTTCTTGGCTATTCGTTAAACTGATTTGTGGGTGTGGTGAGGGGTGTATTTATAGGCATTTTGAGGTTTGGGAAACTTTGCCCCTCCTGGTAGGAATGTATATCCCATACGTCACTAGCTCATGGACTCTTGCTAATATGAAATAAATTAATTTATCAGGTAAGTTCTTACATAAATTATGTTTTTTCTGGGCAACTTGCCATCTCAGAAATGGCTGTACTTTTTCTGTTGGGGAAAAAACATAGGCTCTCTAGGAAGGGCTTCCTTGCCAACAGAGTGTGGGTTCTCATGGGCAATGTAAAACCGACACTGTAGCTTTATATTTTCTAAGGCTATATTCCTTGCTGCGTTTTATCTTTGAAAAACACAAAAGGGACAAATGGCTATTTTTTTTTATTGGCTAAAGGTGTTCTGGCTGACGCTGGGGATTGTTACTGGAGATTCCTGTTCATAAGTGTGTGTTCTGTGGCACTAGGGAAAACACAATGGGTTATTTTTACTGATTTGTCCCGGTCTGACAACATGTATGTGTCAACTTTTCATTAATTGCGCAGTCGACGGCATACTTCTCGAGCATAGATCAACGCCCACAAAGGGCTGGACTTTCTTTGGCGCGCTGGGTTGGAGAGAAGCCGCGCAGCGTTCGTTCAATTCCGGAAAGTCCCGACTGTCAGTAGGAGCTATCTGAGTGACGCCACGACCGCATGGTTGGAAAGCAAGCGGTCTTGGGCATCGTAGGATTGATCCGGAGCTTGTACCTAAGACTGGTTGGTGGATCGTGGGGGCAGGTAGGCGCCTCAGCAGAGCTGCTGAGGCGACGTGCTCTTTCTTTATTGGTGTCTGAAATCGCAAAAGGTTATTGTTTTCACTTTGCAAAGGCAGTACTTTGTCAGAAACTCCATCCAAAAGGAGGAATCTTTTGTACTGACAGTTTTCGTATTTTTTGACCATTTTTTCAGTATTGTTATTTTTTAAAGAGACACACCAATTTGTTATTTTTGCTTTTCTGTTTATCATGGATCCAGATATTATTCAAACTGTTCCATGTTCCATGTGTTTGGATGCCACTGTGGAACCTCCTGTTCCTTTTTGTCCTTCATGCGTTGAGAGGGCTTTGCACTATAAAGACCAATTTTGTTTTTCGATAAATCCTTGTCTAAAGCGGATGCTTCTCAAGAGTATACAGATGAGATGCAGAGTATGCCGCAGCTTTCTCCCCAAACGTCACAGCCTTTAACACCCGCTCAGGCGGTGCCAGGTATTTTGCCAGTTTCTGCAGCATTTACATTAAAATACATTGCTGCAGTGATGTCTTCTACTCTTACTGATGCGTTATCTAACTTTCCTTTATCGCACGGCAAGCGTACAAGAAGGGACAATTGTGTAGTCAATGCAGCCTCTGATTCTTTGATGGCGATTGTGGACGTACCCTCACAGGGTTCTGAATTGGAGGGCACGGAGGTCCTGTCTGAGGGTGAACTCTCTGATTCTCTGAGTGCCTTGCCCCTGACTTACTCTGAGGTCTCTTTCAGGTTTAAGCTTGAACACCTTTGCCTATTACTGAGGGAGGTGTTGGTTACTCTGGATGATTGTGACTCAATAGTGGTCCCTCTAGAAAAATTGAGTAAGTTGGACAAATATTGGAGTAAGTCCCTTCTTACTCGGATGTTTTTCTAGTTCCTAAGATAACTTCAGCGATTATTGCAAAAGAATGGGAGAGACCGGGTATTCCATTCTCCCCTTCTCCCGTTTTTATGAAGATGTACCCTATAGCCGACGCTATTAGCGATTCTTGGCAGACGGTCCCTTAAGTAGAGGGAGCCATCACTACCCTGGCCAAACGGACGCTTTTAAGGATCCTATGGATAAGAAGTTGGAGGGTCTCCTTAAGAAGATGTACGTTCACCAGGGATTCCTTTTGCAACCGGTGGCCTGTATTGTTAGTTACCAGTGCGGCCGCTTATTGGTTCGATGCTCTGGAAGAGTCTCTTAGGACAGAGACTTCTTTGGAAGAGATACAGGATTGGATTAAGGCTCTTAAGATAGCCAATTTGTATATTACGGATGCTTCTCTGCAGATTACTACGGGGAGTGCAGAATTATTAGCCAAATGAGTATTTTGACCACATCATCCTCTTTATGCATGTTGTCTTACTCCATGCTGTATAGGCTCGAAAGCCTACTACCAATTAAGCATATTAGGTGATGTGCATCTCTGTAATGAGAAGGGGTGTGGTCTAATGACATAATAATATAATTAGGCAACTTCCTTTCCTTTGGCAAAATGGGTCAAAAGAAGGACTTGACAGGCTCAGAAAAGTCAAAAATAGGGAGATATCTTGCAGAGGGATGCAGCACTCTTAAAATTGCAAAGCTTCTGAAGCGTGATCATCGAGCAATCAAGCGTTTCATTCAAAATAGTCAACAGGGTCGCAAGAAGCGTGTGGAAAAACCAAGGCGCAAAATAACTGCCCATGAACTGAGAAAAGTCAAGCGTGCAGCTGCCAAGATGCCACTTGCCACCAGTTTGGCCATATTTCAGAGCTGCAACATCACTGGAGTGCCCAAAAGCACAAGGTGTGCAATACGCAGAGACATGGCCAAGGTAAGAAAGGCTGAAAGACGACCACCACTGAACAAGACACACAAGCTGAAACGTCAAGACTGGGCCAAGAAATATCTCGACTGATTTTTCTAAGGTTTTATGGACCGATGAAATGAGAGTGAGTCTTGATGGGCCAGATGGATGGGCCCGTGGCTGGATTGGTAAAGGGCAGAGAGCTCCAGTCCGACTCAGACGCCAGCAAAGTGGAGTACTGGTTTGGGCTGGTATCATCAAAGATGAGCTTGTGGGGCCTTTTCGGGTTGAGGATGGAGTCAAGCTCAATTCCCAGTCCTACTGCCAGTTTCTGGAAGACACCTTCAAGCAGTGGTACAGGAAGAAGTCTGCATCCTTCAAGAAAAACATGATTTTCATGCAGGACAATGCTCCATCACACGCGTCCAAGTACTCCACAGCGTGGCTGGCAAGAAAGGGTATAAAAGAAGAAAATCTAATGACATGGCCTCCTTGTTCACCTGATCTGAACCCCATTGAGAACCTGTGGTCCATCCTCAAATGTGAGATTTACAAGGAGGGAAAACAGTACACCTCTCTGAACAGTGTCTGGGAGGCTGTGGTTGCTGCTGCACGCAATGTTGATGGTGAACAGATCAAAACACTGACAGAATCCATGGATGGCAGGCTTTTGAGTGTCCTTGCAAAGAAAGGTGGCTATATTGGTCACTGATTTGTTTTTGTTTTGTTTTTGAATGTCAGAAATGTATATTTGTGAATGTTGAGATGTTATATTGGTTTCACTGGTAAAAATAAATAATTGAAATGGGTATATATTTGTTTTTTGTTAAGTTGCCTAATAATTATGCACAGTAATAGTCACCTGCACACACAGATATCCCCCTAAAATAGCTATAACTAAAAACAAGCTAAAAACTACTTCCAAAACTATTCAGCTTTGATATTAATGAGTTTTTTGATAATTCAGCACTCCCTGTAAATTGGTGGCTAAAAGTTCGGGTTTTGCCATTTTAGCATGCAGGGCCTTATGGCTGAAATCTTGGTCTGCATATGTGTCATCCAAGTCTAAGCTGTTGGCTATTCCTTACAAGGGAAAGACCCTTTTCGGGCTTGACTTGAAGGAAATTATTTCTGACATCACGGGAGGCAAGGGTCATCTCCTCCCGCAAGATAAAAGGTCAGAGAGGGCTACAGAGTAATTTTCATTCCTTTCGAAATTTCAAGGGACTCTCCTCTTCCACTAAACAGGAAGGGAACTATTCTCAAGCCAAGTCCACTTGGAGACCCAACCAGTCTTGGAATAAGGGTAAACAATCCAAGAAGCCTGCTACTACTACCAAGTCAGCATGAAGGGTCGGCTCCCGATCCGGACGCATATCTAGTAGGGTGCAGACTTTCTCTCTTTTTCCAGGCCTGGATAAGAGATGTTCAAAATCCCTGGACACTGGAGATTGTGTCTCAGGGGTATCAGTTGGAGTTCAGAAATTCCTCCCGCAGAGGAAGGTTTCTTCTTTCTCGATTATCTGCAGACCAGATAAAGTGAGAGGCGTTCTTACGTTGTGTAAGAGATCTCTCCTCCATGGGAGTAATATGTCCCGTTCTGGTACTGGAACAAGGACAGAGGTTTTATTCAAATCTGTTTGTAGTACCCAAAAAGGAGGGAACGTTTTGACCTATTTTAGACCTCAAAGGTCTGAACAAGTTTTTCAGAGTTCCATCTTTCAAGATGGAAACCATTCGTACCATTCTTCCATTGATCCAGGAGGATCAATTTATGACTACCGTGGATCTAAAGGATGCATATCTTCATGTTTCTATCCACAGAGATCATCACAAGTTCCTGAGGTTTGCCTTTCTGGACAAGCATTTTCAGTTCATGGCTCTGCCCTTCGGTCTTGCCACAGTGCCCAGAATTTTCACAAAGGTTCTGGGGTCTCTGCTGGCGATTCTAAGGCCACGGGGCATTGCAGTGGCACCCTATCTGGACGATATTCTGATCCAGGCATCATCTTATCAGCTAGCAAAGTCGCATACCGACATTGTTCTATCTTTCCTGAGGACTCACAGGTGGAAGGTGAATCTGGAAAAGAGTTCGCTAGTTCCACAGACAAGGGTTCCTTTCTTGGGGACTCTAATCAACTCTCCATGAAAATCTTTTTGACGGAGGTCAGAAAGTTAAAGATTCTAAATACATGTCGAGCCCTTCAGTCCAATCCTTGGCCGTCAGTGGCTCAGTGCATGGAGGCAATTGGATTGATGGTAGCAGCAATGGACATCATCCGTTTGCTCGTTTTCATCTCAGACCTCTGCAACTGAGCATGCTCAGACAGTAGAATGGAGATTATACAGATCTGTCTCCTCAAATAAACCTAAATCAGGAGACAAAGGACTCTATTCGTTGGTGGTTGTCACTGGATCATCTATCCCAGGGGACATACTTCCGCAGACCCTCATGGGTTATAGTGACAACGGACGCCAGCCTGATAGGATGGGGAGAAGTCTGGAACTCCCTGAAGGCTCAGGGGGTGTATGGACTCGAGCAGAGTCTCTTCTTCCCATCAATATCCTGGAGTTGAGAGCAATATTCAATGCGCTTCGGGCTTGGCCTCAGTTGGCTTCGGCCCAATTCATCAGATTCTAGTCGGACAACATAACGATGGTAGCTTACATCAATCATCAAGGAGGAACAAGAAGTTCCTTAGCAATGACAGAAGTTTCCAAGATAATACAGTGGGCGGAGTCTCACTCTTGCCATCTGTCTGCGATCCACATCCCAGGGGTGGAAAACGGGGAAGCAGATTTTTTGAGCAGACAGACATTTCATCCGGGAGAGTGGGAACTCCATTCGGAGGTATTCTCCGACCTGATTCTCAGATGAGGCAGGCCGGAAATTGGATCTCATGGCATCTCGTCAGAATGCCAAGCTTCCGAGATACTGGTCCAGTTCGAGAGATCCCCAGGCCGAGCTGATAGATGCCCTTGCAGTGCCTTGGTCTTTCAGCCTAGCTTATTTATTTCCCCCATTTGCTCTTCTTCTCCGGGTGATTGCTCAAGTCAAACAGGAGAGGGCGTCAGTGATCCTCATCGCTCCTGCGTGGCCTCGCAGGACTTGGTATGCCGGTCTGATGGACATGTCATCTCAGCCACCATGGAAGCTTCCATTGAGGAAAGATCTTCTCATTCAGGGACCCTTCCATCATCCAAATCTAGTTTCTCTGCATCTAACTGCCTGGAGATTGAACGATTAATTTTATCTAAGCGAGGGTTTTCTGATTCAGTCATAGATACCTTGATTCAGGCTTGTAAACCTGCTACGAGGAAAATTTACTATAACATATGGCGTAAATATCTTTATTGGTGTGAATCCAATTTTGTCTTTTCACCAAGAAGGATTGGAGAAAGGTTTGTCAGCGAGTTCCTTAAAGGGACAGATTTCTGCTTTGTCTATTTTGTTACACAAGCGTCTGGCAGATGTTCCGGATGTCCAATCTTTTTGTCAAGCTCTGACTAGAATCAGGCCTGTATTTAGACCAATTGCTCCTCCTTGGAGTTTGAATTTAGTTGTTAAGGTTCTTCAGGGGGTTCCGTTTGAACCTATGCATTCCATAGATATTAAGTTATTATCTTGGAAAGTTTTATTTTTGGTTGCAATTTCTTTTGCTCGAAGAGTATCTGAGCTTTCGGCATTACAATGTGATTCTCCTTATCTTTTTTTTCATTCAGATAAGGTGGTGTTATGAACCAAACCTGGTTTTCTTCCTAAGGTAGTTTCAAATAAGAATATTAATCAGGAAATTGTTGTTCCTTCCTTGTGTCCTAATCCGTCTTCTAAGAAGGAGAGATTGTTACATAATTTGGATGTGGTCCATGCTTTAAAGTTTTATTTGCAGGCGACTAAGGATTTTCGCCTATCATCTTCCTTGTTTGTTGTTTTTTCTGGAAAACGTAGAGGTCAGAAAGCTACGGCTACCTCTCTTTCCTTTTGTCTGAAGAGTATCAACCGCTTTGCATATGAGACTGCTGGTCAGCAGCCTCCTGAACGAATTACGGCTCATTCCACTAGGGCTGTGGTTTCCTCATGGGCATTCAAAAATAATGCTTCCGTTGAACAGATTTGCAAGGCTGCAACTTGGTCGTCTCTTCACACTTTTTCAAAATTTTACAAATTCGATACCTTTACCTCGACTGAGGCTGTTTTTGGGAGGAAAGTTCTTCAAGCAGTGGTTCCTTCCGTTTATGTTCCCTGTCTTGTCCCTCCCGTTTCATCCGTGTACTATAGCTTTGGTATTGTATCCCACAAGTAAGGATGAAATCTGTGGACTCATCGTATCTAGAAAAAGAAAAGGAAATTTATGCTTACCTGATAAATTTATTTATTTTTCGATACGATGAGTCCACGGCCCGCCCTGTTCTTATGAGACAGGTAATTAAATTTTTGTTTAAACTTCAGACACCTCTGCACCTTGGCTTTTCCTTTCTCTTCCTAACTTCGGTCGAATGACTGGAGTGGGAGGGAAGGGAGGAGCTATATATACAGCTCTGCTGTGGTGCTCTTTGCCTCCTCCTGCTGACCAGGAGGCGATATCCCACAAGTAAGGATGAAATCCGTGGACTCATCGTATCGAAAAAGAAATACATTTATCAGGTAAGCATAAATTTCCTTTTTTGCCTTCCTCCATTTCCTGATATTTCATTAGATCATATTGAGAACTTGTCCATACTTCCCTCCAAAGGAGGTATTAGTATATGCATTTTGGAATAATTATCCCTATTGCTCAAATCTTCCTTCTCGGTACAACATGAAAATTAAATATTTAGAAGGCACAAGGGGATTAGGAATTTTAACTACTTCATTCTATATTTGCTTGTTTTAATAATAAACTCAAATCTATACCTTTTACCTTCAAGGCCATGATGCAAGACTAAGCACAAGTCCATGCTGAATTGTGCAGACGTGTGTAGTTCATTGCATACTTTTTATACATAAAGCACTGCATTTTGGATGTTACATAGCTAAAACAAGTTTATGGGAGCATGATTCTGCAGTATTTTTGATTTGATGACAAAATGTGTTTCTGTATGTGTAGTTTTTTTATTTTTTTATTCAGATATGTTTTGGTACTTCTGTAAGATTTTTGTTTTGTTTGCAGAAATAGATTTTGAATCTATTTCATGATTCAGATAGAGCATGTTATTCAAAACAACGTACCAGTTTACTTCATTTCTTCTTTCCTTTCAGTATCCCTTGTTCAAAAGCAGGAAGGTAAGCTTAGGAGTGTGCTTGCATCTGCAGCACTATATGCAACAATGTTATACTTTATTGTTCTAGATGACGGCACTATTTCCTGCCATGTAGTACTCCAGACACCTACCTAGGTATGTCTTTAACAAAGAATACCAAGGGAACAAAGCAAATTTGATAAGAGAAGTAAAGTGGAAAATGTGTTTTTTTAAATTGTATGCTCTGTCTGAATCTCAAAAGGAAAACAAAGTGAACAAAAAAGTATGTATATACCTTAGTGCTGTAAATTAATACTCTGGTTATTTATAGGAGCAGTTATAATAGATTTCCTTTATCTATTTTAGAATTTAATATATATTTTTGAACTGCTACAAATATATGATAGGGAAGTCAAAATGCATTTGCCTTTTAGCCTGTATGCAAATTATTTTATTATGATATGAATTGCTAATGTATTGTTTCTTCTTTTGTAGCATTTGGTGGTGAGAAATGGAAAACCAATGTATTAATGACAGCACTTTTATGCCCTGGGTAAGTGGCATTTGAATACTTACCACCCATTGCACACATAAATTATGAGGGTTATTTTTGGTGTGTGTGGGTGTATGATAATAAGATATTCTTTTGCTTCTTGCAGTATTTATTATTAACATTTCCAGCTCAATACATTTCAAGCTCAATATTTAAATGTATGTTTAGTGGTAGATGTTAAAGTATTTGGGAGGGGGGACAGAATCCCCCAAAATCACTGTTTTAATTTGGTATAGATACTGAGATAAATATCATTTAGTTTGATTTTTAGGCCTACAATAATAGAATTCAGCTTTAGATAGCACAACCAGGGAATTCAAGAGTAGAACAGACTCTAGTGTATTCTGTGTAAGGAACATGATACTAATTTAGTTATTTTTTCTAATAAACTTGTCATCAAATGGTATAAGCATGTCTATGTTGAATTTTGTCAAGAAATGTGCAGAAAAAAGTGGTTGCTTTGGAGATATCTTGGAGATACCAGCCTTTGCTATACATAGTAGAGAATTTGTCTAAGCCTCTACTGCACCTTTCCTAATTTGATAGTACTGCAATCATTAAGCCCACTTTCAAAGATTGAGTTGTACTAGGCGTTATATAATTATGACAAGATATCTTGAAAAAACTTGCCATATTGGCAAGGTTTAGAGCTGGGCTTGACAAACCGAGGTGCCAGTTACTTCTTAAAATTTGGACCTGGCTTGTAGCCTCCAAGACGCTCATGGGTGCCCCCCACTTAGCCCCAAAAGCCACCACTTTAGCCTGGATCATTTCAAGGTTGTGCAACTGGGAACTACAATCCTCAGTATACTGTGGTCAGACAGTTCTGTAGTAACTGTGTGCAAGTCAGTGGCATAATCTTATAACTCAAATTCTTAAATAATACAGACATTTTGTGTAAGCACCACTGTGCAGCAATAAAGTTGAATTATTTTATTAGAAGAACATACTCCAAATAAAATGTGTGCTTGTTTATACTGGTGTGCATACCATATTTTAATAGTATAGCCATCAATTAGTTAAATTATCAGCCTATCCATGGTGCCTCTTCAACGCACACAATCTCAAAGCAAAATTCAACAAGGAGAATGGCAGAGCAGCAGATTATCATGAAAATATTTAAGGGGAAAGGTGAAGAACATGGAAACCAAACCCTTCTCTGCCAATACGGTAGGATTGCTATTAGTGAATATTCTTGCCCTGGAACCTCCATGGCATCTACCAATATTTCCAGGAAGTTTTCATCAGTTGGTCATATATCAGAAACATCTTCTTAAATGGTAAGAGTCCACAGCTGCATTCATTACTTTTGGGAATTAAGAACCTGGACAAAAGGAGGAGGCAAAGACACCCCAGTAAAAGGCTTAAATACTCCTCCCACTCCCCTCATCCCCCAGTCATTCTTTGCCTTTCGTCCCAGGAGGTTGGTAGAGACGTGCCAGAATTTTTTGTCTCTTATGGATGGTAGTACTCTTCGGCATGGGACAGGAGTTTTAAGTAGTCCTGTCAGTCTCCCAGTGAGGGCTTGGATGAAGTTCGGAGATGCAGGGAGAGTCTCTCTGCGAAACCATCCTGACTCATATTAACAGCTCCTCAAGCAATTGGTGTTGTCTAACTTCGCTCCGTTGCCCGCTTTCTTCTCTCAAGTCCATGGCTGAGGCGATGCCACTATTCGTCACACTTTAAAGGCTGTGTTCCTGTTCAACGGCGTAGATTCCGATAAGATCGTTTAATTTTACTTTATCGTCAATGTACTGTAATGTGAATGTTTTCCCGAGAGGCTAACACCTTCGGGTCTAACTATAAGACATAAGGGTCTCAGTGAGTCTGTTAGTATCTTGAAATCAAGGGTTAATATCTCCTGACGGGGGTTATTAAACAGGGGGGGTTTTAATCATGTTTATGTGATTCAACCTGTTTATGTCTGATGTTTATGGGCTCGTGGTTGGAACTTGAGGCCTGTTGGTTGGGCGCGCTTTTTTGGACTGTACAGTTCACCTTGTGTTCAGGCGTGGTTACGCTCAGTTTCCCATTTCCGCATTTCTGACCGTGTGGCGAAGGAGATATTCTAGTCTGCAGGGTCTGGTCATAGGAGGTGGTGAGTGCCCCAGCCATTGTGGGTGTCAGGTGCCATTTTTGTTTTAATACTTTAGGAAATTGATATTTCCTCTATCCATTTATGGAGGATTCTGATGCTGAGATGGTGATCATTTCAGATTCAGTTACGGAGGATTCTGATACCGAGGCTTTTTTAATTTCAGATTCAATTTCTGTAACCGGTGATGAACCCGGATTGGCCTCATTGACACATGTCGACCAGTTTTGTTCCATATGCCATATGAGAGCGCCTGGTTCCTCGGGCTCGGGGAATCGGGGGACTGCTGAGCCATCTGACTCTGGGGACCCCATCCTCCAAGAGGCGAGTTCCCCCCAAATTCATACTTCTACACATGCGGGTAACCCAGTCTTTGGTTCCTCCATGCAGGGTGGCGTGTTCCCCCTGGAGGTTGCAGCACGTTTCCGCTTCCAGATAATGTTAGCGATGGTCCGTCTTCTGAGTCCAGACCTTAATTTGAGATTGTGCTTGTGCCCTATTGTCCTAGGTCTTCCGCCTTGGGCTGGGCCTCTACAGTTCCCCCTTGGTGTATCTGTTCCGGAATGTTGTGCCTTTCGTTACATGATTGCACGCATTAGCATGTTGCTTAGACATCTTTTTCAGTTATTGAATGACCCTATCGTTAAGATATGGGGACTTTCAGTCTGATAATTCGAATGGTGCACCTCATTAAGACATGTTATCTCCCGTTTGTCATTTGGTTGAGATCTTTCCCAGTTTTTTTTGTAAGATTTGGCTCCGTTTGGCTAGTCCTGCGGACAGGCCTGTGTCTTTTGGGCGTTAACCTTCGGGTTGCCTTATATTTTATTTTGTATCTGATGGAATGTCTTTTATTTGCGTTTGCTTCCTTCGGGAGCCATCTGGGATTTATACTCTTTGTTACTTCTTCGGAAGTTGTTTGGACATGCTTGTCCTATGTTTAATAATGTCTGTTTCTCCTACATTGGTGTATCTGGTCCACGGCTTCATCCTTGTGGGATATTCTCATTCCCTACAGGAAGTGGCAAAGAGAGCACACATCAAAGCTGTCCATATAGCTCCCCCTCTGGCTCCGCCCCCCAGTCATTCTCTTTGCCGCTCTGTACAAGTAGCATCTCCACGGGGGTGGTAAAGAGTATGTGGTGTTAGTTGTAGTTTTTATTTCTTCTATCAAGAGTTTATTTTAAAATAGTGCCGGTTTGTACTATTTACTCTACAACAGAAAGTGATGAAGATTTCTGTTAAAAGAGGAGTATGATTTTAGCACCAGTAACTAAAATCCATTGCTGTTCCCACGCAGGACTGTTGAAACCAGAGAACTTCAGTTGGGGGGAACAGTTTGCAGGCTTATCTGCTTCAGGTATGATCAGTCATTTTTCTAACAAGACCAAGTAATGCTAGAAGACTGTCAGTTATCCCTTCTGGGATAGGTAAGCCATTTTCTTAGACTCAGTAACAGAATTAAGGCTTATAACTAGGGCTCTATGCTGGTTGACACTATTGTGGGCTAAGTCGATTACTTTTTATCATGTTTATGTGACATTTTAAGTGTTTTTCAGTCTTGAAACACTTTTGGGGAATTTTATTTGCGCCTGGCAGTTGTTTAGACACCTAGTCTTGTCAGAAAGGCTCCTTCACTCTGGAATGCAGAGGAAGGAGGCCTCATTTTCGCGCCTCAGTTGCGCAGTTGCTTTTCACTAGGCAGTTCATGCAGCTTCACGTGGAGTATCCAGAGGCTTGGAAAAGGACTTCAAAGAGGCTTATTACTTATTTGTATAACCCCTAAGGAAGGTAAACGCCGCAGCAGAGACTGTGGCATGGGACTGTAGTGTCTTTAACCAGTTAATTACTGTTATTAGCTCTGGTTTGGGCATTTAAGGGTTAAATTGTCTGAAAATTGGTGTGCAATACTTTTAAAGCATTAAGACACTGTGATGAAAATTTCATAAAGATTGGATATTTCTTTGATGTTTTTCTGACGTTTCAGTCATAAAGTGTATACTTTTATTATTTAAAGAGACAGTAACGGTTTTGTATAAAATAATTTTTATTGCATTAAAACTCTGCCTAAGTCCGGCTAACATGTCTGTGCCTTCAGATAGCCTATGTTCTGTGTGCATGGAAGCCAAGGTGATTCCCCCATTAAATGTATGTGTAAAGTGCGCAATAGCGTCCAATCAGATAAAGGACAGTGCTGTCACTTTTAAAAATTTTGCCCAAGATGATTCTTTAAATGAAGATAGTGGGGATAGTTCATCATCCTCTCCTTCTGTGTCAACGCCAGCTTTGCCCGCGCAAGCGATACCTAGTACATCTGACGCACCTATGGCTGTTACTATGCAGCAATTAGCGGCAGTAATGAATAATTCTTTAGAAGCCTTTTTATCCAAACTGCCAGTTTTTCCTAGAAAGCGTGATTGCTCAGTTTTAAATACAGAGGATGAGCAAGCAGACCCAGGGGATAATTCATCTGTGGTACCCTCACATCAATCTGAGTTGGCGGTGAGGAAGGGCCTGTCTGAGGGAGAAATTTCTGACACAGGAAAAGTTTCTCAGCAGGCAGAGACTGATACCATTGCATTTAAATTTAAACTAGAACACCTCCGCGCCCTACTTAAGGAGGTGCTAGCTACACTCGATGATTGTGATCCTTTGGTGATTCCAGAAAAATTGTGCAAAATGGACAAATTTTTAGAAGTCCAAGTGCACTCTGATGCGTTTCCGATACCCAAGAGGGTGGCGGATATAGTGACTAAGGAGTGGGAGAAGCCAGGTGTTCCATTTGTTCCCCCTCCTATATTTAAGAAAATGTTCCCCATTGTTGACCCCAGAAGGGACGCATGGCAGACGGTCCCTAAGGTAGAGGGGGCAGTTTCAACATTAGCTAAGCGCACAACTATACCAATAGAGGACAGTTGCGCTTTCAAAGATCCTATGGATAAAAAACTAGAAGGGTTACTTAAGAAAATTTTTGTTCAACAAGGTTTCCTTCTGCAACCAATTACGTGCATTATTCCTGTCACCATGGCGGCGTCTTTTTGGTTCGATGAACTAGAAAATTCGCTCCAGAAGGAGACTCCTTATGAGGAGGTCATGGACAGAATTCACGCACTGAAGTTGGCTCATTCCTTTATTGAAAGGATAGACCTTTCAAAGCAAAAATAAGTCTAATTTTCGTTCCTTTCACAATTTCAGGAACGGACCAGCTCCTAGCTCTACAGCCTCTAGACAAGAGGGAAAGGAACTTTTTATATGAGAAGTGGTGCTGCTGCATTCTTTGAAGATTCTAGACAAGAGGGTAACGCATCCCAGCCCAAACCAGCATGGAAACCATTGCAAGGCTGGAACAAGGGAAAACAGGCCAAAAAGCCTGCTGCTGCTACCAAATCAGCATGAAAGGATAGCCCCCGATCCGGGACCGGATCTGGTAGGGGGCAGAATCTCTCTCGTTGCTCAGGCTTGGGCAAGAGATGTCCCAGACCCCTGGGCTTTAGAGATTGTCTCTCAGGGGTATCTCCTAGAATTCAAGGACCTTCCTCCAAAGGGAAGGTTTCACATGTCTCGCTTGTCTTTAGACCAGACAAAGAGACAAGCATTCTTACATTGCATAGAAGACCTTTTAAAGATGGGAGTGATACACCCAGTTCCGAAAGCAGAACAAGGACTGGGTTTTTACTCAAACCTGTTTGTAGTTCCCAAAAAGGAGGGAACGTTCAGGCCAATTCTGGATTTAAAAATCCTAAACAAATTCCTCAGACTTCCATCATTCAAAATGGAAACTATTCGAACAATTTTACCAATGATCCAGAAAGGTCCATATATGACTACCGTGGACCTAAAGGATGCGTACCTACATATTCCTATCCACAAAGATCATCATCCGTTCCTAAGGTTCGCCTTCCTGGACAAGCATTATCAGTTCGTGGCTCTTCCCTTCGGATTGGCCACTGCCCCCAGAATTTTCACAAAGGTGCTAGGGTCCCTTCTAGCGGTGCTAAGGCCAAGGGGCATTGCAGTAGCACCTTACCTAGACGACATCTTAATACAAGCGTCGTCATTTCACAAAGCAAAGGCTCATACGGACATTGTTCTAGCCTTTCTAAGGTCTCACGGGTGGAAGGTGAACATAGAAAAGAGTTCTCTGTCCCCGTTCACAAGGGTTCCCTTCCTGGGAACAATAATAGACTCGGTAGAAATGAAGATCTTTCTGACGGAGGTCAGGAAGTTAAAACTTTTGAACACTTGTCGAGTTATTCAATCCATTCCTCAACCCTCCATAGCTCAGTGCATGGAGGTAATAGGACTAATGGTTGCAGCAATGGACGTGGTTCCCTTTGCTCGAATTCATTTAAGGCCACTGCAACTGTGCATGCTCAAACAGTGGAATGGGGATTATGCAGATTTGTCTCCCCAGATACAAATGGACCAGAAAACCAGAGACTCACTCCTCTGGTGGTTGTCTCAGGATCACCTGTCTCAGGGAATGAGTTTCCGCAGACCAGAGTGGATCATTGTCACGACCGATGCCAGCCTCTTAGGCTGGGGTGCGGTCTGGGAGTCCCTGAAAGCTCAGGGTCTTTGGTCTCGGGAAGAATCTCTTCTCCCGATAAACATTTTGGAATTGAGAGCGATATTCAATGCGCTCCAGGCATGGCCTCAACTAGCGGAGGCCAAATTCATCAGATTTCAGTTTGACAACATGACTGTAGCGTACATCAATCATCAGGGAGGAACAAAGAGTTCCCTGGCGATGAGGGAGGTATCCAGGATCATCAATTGGGCAGAGGATCACTCCTGCCACCTATCAGCAATTCACATCCCAGGTGTAGACAACTGGGAAGCGGATTATCTGAGTCGTCAGACTTTCCATCCGGGGGAATGAGAACTTCATCCAGAGGTTTTTGCCCAGTTAACTCAGCTATGGGGCATTCCAGATCTGGATCTGATGGCGTCTCGGCAGAACTCCAAGGTTCCACGCTACGGGTCCAGGTCCAGGGATCCCAAGGCGACATTGATAGATGCCTTGGTGGCGCCTTGGTCGTTCAATCTAGCTTATGTCTTTCCACCGTTTCCTCTCCTTCCCAGGCTAGTAGCCAGGATCAAACAGGAGAAGGCTTCGGTAATTCTAATAGCTCCTGCGTGGCCACGCAGGACTTGGTATGCAGACCTGGTGAATATGTCATCGGCTCCACCATGGAAGCTACCTTTGAGACAGGACCTTCTAGTACAAGGTCCATTCGAACATCCAAACCTAGTTTCTCTGCAACTGACTGCTTGGAGATTGAACGCTTGATTCTAGCCAAGCGTGGGTTTTCGGAATCAGTTATAGACACTCTGATCCAGGCTAGAAAGCCTGTCACCAGGAAAATTTACCATAAGATATGGCGGAAATATCTTTGCTGGTGCGAATCCAAGGGTTACTCATGGAGTAAGATTAGGATTCCAAGGATACTTTCCTTTCTTCAAGAGGGATTGGAGAAAGGTCTGTCAGCTAGTTCTCTAAAAGGACATATATCTGCTCTGTCTTGTTGCATAAACGTCTGGCGGCCGTTCCAGATGTTCAGGCGTTCGTACAGGCGTTAGTCAGAATCAAGCCTGTCTACAGACCTGTGACTCCTCCATGGAGTCTAAACTTAGTTCTTTCAGTTCTTCAAGGGGTTCCGTTTGAACCTTTACATTCCATAGATATTAAGTTACTATATTGGAAAGTTTTGTTTTTGGTTGCTATTTCTTCTGCTAGAAGAGTTTCTGAATTGTCAGCTTTGCAATGTAATTCACCCTATCTGGTGTTTCATACGGATAAGGTAGTTTTACGTACCAATCCTGGTTTTCTTCCAAAAGTGGTTTCCAATAGGAATATTAACCAGGAAATAGTTGTTCCTTCTCTGTGTCCAAATCCAGTTTCAAAAAAGGAACGTTTGTTACACAATCTAGATGTGGTTTGTGCTCTAAAATTCTATCTAGAGGCAACGAAGGATTTCAGACAGACATTATCCTTGTTTGTCGTCTATTCTGGTAAGAGGAGAGGTCAGAAAGCTACTGCGACCTCTCTCTCCTTCTGGCTTAAAAGCATCATCCGATTGGCTTATGAGACTGCCGGACGGCAGCCTCCTGAACGAATTACAGCTCATTCTACTAGAGCTGTGGCTTCCACATGGGCTTTCAAGAACGAGGCTTCTGTTGAACAGATCTGTAAGGCAGCGACGTGGTCTTCTCTGCATACATTTGCCAAATTTTACAAATTCGATACTTATGCTTCTTCGGAGGCTATTTTTGGGAGAAAGGTTTTACAAACAGTGGTGCCTTCCGTTTAGGTTACCTGACTTGTTCCCTCCCTTCATCCGTGTCCTAAAGCTTTGGTATTGGTTCCCACAAGTAAGGATGAACCCGTGGACCGGATACACCAATGTAGGAGAAAACAGAATTTATGTTTACCTGATAAATTTCTTTCTCCTACGGTGTATCCAGTCCACGGCCCGCCCTGGCATTTAGTCAGGTTTAAATTTTTATTTTTGTACACTACAGTCACCACTGCACCCTATGGTTCTCCTTTTTCTCCTAACCGTCGGTCGAATGACTGGGGGGCGGAGTCAGAGGGGGAGCTATATGGACAGCTTTGCTGTGTGCTCTCTTTGCCACTTCCTGTAGGGAATGAGAATATCCCACAAGTAAGGATGAAGCCGTGGACCGGATACACCGTAGGAGAAAGAAATTTATCAGGTAAATATAAATTCTGTTTTTACTTTTTTCTCCTATGTGGGAGAATTTATGCAGCTTGCAGGTTAGTACCCTGAGTACAGGCTGGTCCTGTCGGGTTCGTTTGGTTTGTGGCTGTTCAGACACGTGACACTGTTTCTGCTGGATCGGTAGTAGTGCTGAGTGCTCAAGTTATCATTGTTTATGTTTAACTAAGCATTCTAGAGGACCTGTGGGTTCACAAGGCAGGATAGGATTGTTTCAGTCCTTATAGCCTTCAGTCAGGGATGACCGGGCAGGGGAGTGGTCTGCTGTGTCACTCTGACATCTGATTTCATCAGAACCTAGAGTTCCTCCTCCTTGTGGGCGTAGTGCCCCGTTGCCACTGGTTGAGTGTTTAGTTATGGCTCTTACTCTAGGCCGCGTACGGTCCGTCTGAGTTATGAGACCTTGGGTCGTCTTCCATTGTCCCGGGTGGGTTAGATCTCCTTTTGGGGAATCTGTGTTCCGGACGTTGGTTTATCCTTGTGGGGATTTGTTTAGCTTGGGTTTTCCCAGAGCTGGGAAGGTTTAGCACCTTTTCTCTCCCCTGTATCCTCTGCCTGTGTGGAGGTGATTGGGAGTCTAGCCCTGCTAGTAGGGTTTTGAGAACTTCGAGGTATCCCTTTTGTTGTCCTGTGGCCTTGTGAAGTCTTTTCATTGACTTCTAGCCTTGCTCCTTGGGAATTGGATTTTATCTAGGGGTGGTTCCTTCATTTGGTCGGAGCTTTTGAGTTCTCTGCGCTTTCCGGATTTTCTCGATATGCTCCATTCCTTTTGTCTGGCTTTTGGCCAGTCGGTGTGTTTAGTTCCAGGGTATAGTTGCCTGAACTATTAGGTACCCGGACCTGTTTCTTCTTCCTGAGTCTTCCTCTTTCTGGGGCTTCGCTCCTGTCCAGTTTTGGATTGTTTGGATCTCAGGGCTGGTCGGAATGTTCCACGGCAGTGGGAACTGGGGCTATGTCCTTGCTCCATCTACCTGACCGGGTCAGGGTTGGCCGGTCTATAGGAGTATTTATTCCTCCTTGCCACAGCATATCCCATGTCTCGGGTTAGTGGGGTGGCTTGCGCCTCAAGTATGGTGGGTTTCTGCCCAGCTGCTGGTGCTGGATTCCTGTTTCTAGTGAGCCTCAGGGTTGCATTCCCCTGTTAGTTTGCCAAGGTACCTGTGGATTCTCTGCTCTGCAGGCGAATGGGTTGGCTGTGCCTCTGTTGGGCTAACTACTTGTGTGGGGGTCCTTTCTAGGACATTTGCGAGGGATTTTTTCTTACCGTTTAGCCAGTGGCTTTGGGCCTTGAGGACGGTTATTGTCCTTCTGGGCTCTTCCCTTTTTCTTTAGGGGATATTCACTTCTTTGGGAGACGGAGTCCTTACTAGGGGCTTCTCCTGGTCAGGAATTGGAATGTGGACTTAGATCCACCTGGAATCTTGCTGGTTCCAGGTCAGACTGTGGGGCCTTGTTTTGATAGATCTTTGGGTCTATGGCCTTGTCTGTTTTCAGAGTTGGGTTGTACTTGCACTCTGGGGGGATGGCTCTGCCATCTTTACGCTCGTTACTGTACCGGTTTCGGGATTCTTTGTTACCTTGTATTGGTGGCCCAGCTGGGTCTGCAGGTCAGGATGCTTGAGCGGTCTATGGGTCACAGCATCCTTTTGGATGTGTGAGATTGCTGAGTCTATTCTGATAGCTCAGTCTGCTAGGAGATGGGTTTTCCTTTCTCCTTGCTCCTTTGACAGGAGACAGTTTACTCTTCCTGCGGGTTCTGAGGGTATTCTCTCCTTCTCAGGACGACTCGATGGAGACTTTTAGGGACCTGTGAGTAGGTCTGGCGGCTTAGGTTGCCTTGTGCGTGCCCTCTGTCGGGGGGCTTTTTTGTGTGGTCTCTTTTCTTGATGACTGCTTCTTCCTTGCGGCTAGCTGGACAGCTAGCTCAGCGTACTAATGCACTGTGGCTACTTTGCACTATAGCAAACAAGGGTGGCAAGTTCGTTCCCCCGGCAAGGTATACTCAGCCTTCTTCCTTTCGAGGTTGATTAGAGGAGCAGCGTCTTGAGTCCCTTAGGGGGGATTAGCCGCATTTTACACGAACATTCATGTTTTAGCTCCCTCTGTGTTCTCAAACTTGGGGTTTCGCCTAGGTCTATTACACGCTCTTTTCATGGTCGAATACTTGGGTATTCTATGGGCAGGCGCTGAGAGGACTTTGCCTCTTTGTTTGCGTTCCATGCTTGCAGGAGATGTCTTTTCGGTCTCCGTGCCCGGCATTATCCCGGGTTTCGCCCGGTATAGGCGTGGCATTTTTCCCTGTTTGGGTTCATTTGGGTCTCTGATTACTGGGCCCACTCTTAGAGGTGCTGTTTTTTGCATTGAGGGACTTGTCAGTTTCCTCGTTCCTCCTTTGCCTTGTTCCCTATGGGAATTTTGGCTGGTTTATCCTTCTTTTGTGAGGGTGTGTGGTAGGGGACCGTCTGTTGGGCGACGTTGTCTCTTGTGGACTGTTGGCTCAGTCGAGTCCGGTTAGCGGTCTCTAATTTGGCTCTGGACTGGCTGCGAGTCAGTGTCACTGGGGCTTTTCCTTGAAAAAAAATTCTCGGCTTCGGTCGAAGCAGGTTTTTTATTGGGTTGAGGTTCAGGCCTGGTGCTCTCAGTATGGGCCGCCTATTGTACCCTCCCATCTTGGCATTTAGTGTCCTCTATAAACTTGGGTATTGTTTTCCCAAAAGTAATGAATGCAGCTGTGGACTGTTTCCATTTAAGAAGAAAAATATAAATTATGCTTACCAGATAATTTCATTTTCTTCTGATGGAAAGAGTCCACAGCTCCCCACCCGTCATTATATGTGGGGCGTCCTTATATTCCTCTGGCACCTTTTCACCCTGATATTTATTCTACTGTTTCTTGTTCCTCTGCAGAATGACTGGGGGATGAGGGGAGTGGGAGAAGTATTTAAGCATTTGGCTGGGGTGTCTTTGCCTCCTGGTGGCCAGGTTCTCAATTCCCAAAAGTAATGAATGCAGCTGTGGACTCTTTCTATCAGAAGAAAAGGAAATTATCAGGTAAGCATAATTTGTTTTTTGAGTGTACAAGATTTCACCAGTTAAAAAGACTATACGAAAATTTCCTTTGCTGAATTAACATTTTTTTTCTTCATAAAATGGTGAGAGTCCATGAGCAATCGCATGCAGGATTAAAATCCAGTCCACATGGAGGACGCAAAAAATACCCAAAATTCTAATCCCCCCTCAGAGTGCCTAGGAAAGACAGAGGAGAAGATGACAGATCAGCCAGGCAATGACCATCTACTCCCATTGGGGAGATGACGCAAGCCTCCCAGGTGAAACCTGGGTATACCGGCAAATTCCCTGGTCTACATTGTGCTGCTCCTTACATAGTAACATAGTAGTTGAGGTTGAAAAAAAGACTGAAGTTAGAGTTCAACTTATACAAATCTTAATATACTTGCAAAAAAGCTCCAGTTGAGCTTAAATTAATCCAATTTAAAATGGTGTCCCATTTAACACAAGCAATCCTATCCCTGAATTCTGTGTCTTGCCAAAAACATGTATACTATAGGTGGCGCAAAAAAGATGCTGATTCCCAAAAAGAAGTAGACGCACCTAGTAATCTCAGACTATAAAGGCTAGCATACTCTATTAACTATAAGTAAACATGTACAGTGTGGTAAAATCAAATGTATCTCTCAAGAAAATAATGGCCACCTGGCATATAACAGTAGACCAAGATCAAAATGCGAAAATCAAAATCTCACTGGAATAAAGATAGTATAGAAAATTTTATTGATACATGATACAATATAAAACCTGTAAATATACAATGACACCGGTGTCAAATTGATAGTTATACTAAAACGTCGCTAAAATAAATATACATATGTTTGCTAATATAAATAAATATAAATGCAGCTCGTAGCTATATAACCAATCGTTATCTACACTGATAAACTTGATAATGATAAAAACCTGAGAATATACAGCAGGAGTAAATACAAAATAAGAACAAAGTTCGTTGGTTTAATACTCGTGTATGCTAGTATATGAATGTGTCCACAAAATAGTGATGTAGATGTTAGAAATAAATCAGGTTATGGATCCAAATAGATACTGGGTTAATATTGTTATAAATTCGAAATGCTTACTTCCAGCATAACATACAAATATCAGGGGTACATTTGAGTGTTGGATGTCGGTTGTAAAAAAGCAATCCTATTGCACTGTGTAAGAAAAAACTTTGTCACAATGCCTAAAAAAGTACCTGTGTCCCAGGTGATAAGTTATGTGTCAGTTCAGTTGATATACTCACAGTGCACTGTGGTGATGTTCCAGTATAATGTCCGGTTCTCAATCTGATGTGTCTTTATGTCCTCCGGTGATCTGATGTCAATCCTTCTTAATGAGACCTATGATGTCGGTCTTGTAAATATCCGGGTGGATCGCTCACTTATCAGCCTCCGGTCCCTCTTTGGACGGCTCTTTGCAGCCTCCGGTTACAACTGGAGTGATATATTCAAGCTCCGGTTTCACAGAGCTATGTAATTCTCTGCTCGGTTCGTGACTCTGTTGGCAAGTACTCAGGTTCTTCGCATTTCGTCTTGGAGCCTTTATCTTGATAAGAGAGCAGAGAATTGCATAGCTCTGTGAAACCGGAGGCTGAATGTATCACTCCACTTTTAACCGGAGACTGCAAAGAGCCGTCCAAAGAGGGACCGGTGGCTGATAAGTGAGCGCTCCATCCGGATATTTACAAGACCAACATCTTAGGTCTCATTAAGAAGGATTGACATCATATAACCAGAGGACGTAGAGACACATCAGATTGAGAACCGGACATTATACCGGGACATCACCACAGTGCACTGTGATTATATCAACTGAACTGACACGTAACAACTTATCACCTGGGACACAGGTACTTTTTTGGGCATCGTGCCAAAGTTCTTTCCTACACAGTGCAATAGGATTGCTTTTTTACAACAGACATTTAACACTCAAATGTACCCCTGATATTTGTATGTTATGCTGGAAGTGAGCCTTTCGAATTTATAACAATAATAACCCAGTGTCTATTTGGATCCATAAATTGATTTATTTCTAACATCTACATCACTATTTTGTGGACACATTCATATACTCGAATACACGAGTATTAAACCAATAAACTTTGTTATTATTCTGTATTTACTTCTGCTGCATATTCTCAGGTTTTTATCATTATCAAGTTTATCGGTGTAAATACCGATTGGTTATATAGCTATGAGCTGCATTTATATTTATTTATATTAGCAAACATATGTATATTTATTTTAGCGACGTTTTAGTATAACTATCAATTTGACACTGGTGTCATTGTATATTTACAGTTTTTTTTGGGAGTAAATGTTGTTTCGATGTGCAGTATTCCCTTCTGCCCCGGACAGATATATCATCCTTTTTATCTTTTTGTGTCTAGCCAGAAATGTGTCTAAACCATTTTAAAATATATCGAAGGTATTGGCATTTACTACCTTCTCAGGTAATGCGTTCCACAATGTTATTGCTCTTACAGTGACAAACAATGTTTATGTTGCAGGAGATTAAATCTCCTTTCCTCCAGCCTTAAAGTGTGACCTCTTGTCACAAACAATTTTCTTGGAATAAACAGAGCTGCTGCCATCTCTTTATAAATATATTCAAGGCCCTTATACAAAGTAAATCATGTCACCTCTCTAGTACCTTTTTTCTAGAGAAAAAAGATCCAATTTAGCTAAACTCTCCTCATAGCTTAAATTCTCCATTCCCCTTATTAGCTTTGTGGCCCTTCTCTGAACTTGTTCTAAGTCTGCATTGTCTTTATTTAAGAACGGTCCCCAGAACTGCACTCCATTCTCAAGGTGAGGTCTTAGCGTGGATTTATATAGTGACAGAATTATGCTTTCCTCCCTAGCATCAATGCCTCTTAATACATGCTAGTATCTTATTGGCCATAGAAGCTGCTGCCCTGCACTGTGCCCCCATATAATAGGAGGAAGTTAAAAGAAGCTTAGGCCAACTTTTGAAAATACAGTTCTTTTATTATAACCTAAATAAAATTATATCTATTAGGGACGTCTCCATCGCATATACATCAACATACACACAAACAAATAGAAATAGGATCTTAAATCTCGTTAAAAAAACTGTGCAGAGCCTTATAGTGCCAAAGGACTCTTATCTCACTAGTTATGGGATAACAGTTCTTGCCACCAAAATTAGATTGTACCATAAAATCTAGTTAATTAAATGTTTACTTAAGACCAGGTTTTTCAATATACTTCTGATTTCATCAATGATAGAATCTCTGTTCTCCTGAGTCACTCACAAAGGTTTGCGACTCATCTGTATTAATGTCGTACCTTAATCCAGTTAAACTTCCTCTCAAGGGTATTTCCTCCTCTCCGTAACCGTTTCTCAGTCTGGTTGTCAATGCTATAGTTGAGCGTCCTTGCTCCGTTTGTTACTCTGGCTCCTCCGATCACGTGATCTGTATACGTCAGTTTACAGCTGATGACCGTATACTAAACAATGGGAGTCTGTTATTTGCCAGAGTTAATCGGTTTGGAGCAGGTTATCTTTAAGTCGTACTGTACTTAATGTGCCATAGAACGCAGGATCCCCTTGAGTATGGATTGTATGTATCCAAATTGGCACTTAAATAGAGTAAGTGCAAAATCCACCATACCATTAAATATTTTCGCCTCCACAGTACTATCCTTCAACACGTTTCACCCGCTATATAGGGCTTTTCTCTTGTAAGGTGTATCCAGTCCACGGATTCATCCATTACTTGTGGGATATTCTCCTTCCCAACAGGAAGCTGCAAGAGGAACACCCACAGCAGAGCTGTCTATATAGCTCCTCCCCTAACTGCCACTTTCAGTCATTCTCTTGTAGCTCTCGACAAGAAAGGAAGTATCAAGAGATATGTGGTGATTTAGTGTAGTTTATCTTCAATCAAAAGTTATTATTATTAAATGGTACCGGCGTTGTACTGTTTTTACCTCAGGCAGAAATTAGAAGAAGAGTTCTGCCTGAGGTTTTTGATGATCTTAGCAGGTTGTAACTAAGGTCCACTGCTGTTCTCACACATAACTGAAGAGTATGGGAAAACTTCAGCTGGGGGAATGGCCTGCAGAATTAACTGCTCTGAGGTATGTTCAGTATATTTTTTTCTAGAGAGATGAGGTCTAGAAAATGCTGACAGTGCCTGATATATTTAAGGTAAGCCTGATTACAGTGATTTAACAAACGACTGGGATCATGCTTGCAGTAAAGGGTAATATTCATGTTACTTGCTCTTATTACTTAGTATGTAAAATGTTTGCATGATATATAAAAAATGTTTTTCTCCAACATAGGTGTGTCCGGTCCACGGCGTCATCCTTACTTGTGGGATATTCTCTTCCCCAACAGGAAATGGCAAAGAGCCCAGCAAAGCTGGTCACATGATCCCTCCTAGGCTCCGCCTACCCCAGTCATTCTCTTTGCCGTTGTACAGGCAACATCTCCACGGAGATGGCTTAGAGTTTTTTAGTGTTTAACTGTAGTTTTTCATTATTCAATCAAGAGTTTGTTATTTTCAAATAGTGCTGGTACGTACTATTTACTCAGAAACAGAAAAGAGATGAAGAATTCTGTTTGTATGAGGAAAATGATTTTAGCAACCGTAACTAAAATCCATGGCTGTTCCACACAGGACTGTTGAGAGCAATTAACTTCAGTTGGGGGAACAGTTTGCAGTCTCTTGCTGCTTGAGGTATGACACATTCTAACAAGACGATGTAATGCTGGAAGCTGTCATTTTCCCTATGGGATCCGGTAAGCCATGTTTATTACGATTGTAAATAAGGGCTTCACAAGGGCTTATTTAAACTGTAGACTTTTTCTGGGCTAAATCGATTGATTATTAACACATATTTAGCCTTGAGGAATCATTTTATCTGGGTATTTTGATATAATAATATCGGCAGGCACTGTTTTAGACACCTTATTCTTTAGGGGCTTTCCCCAAGCATAGGCAGAGTCTCATTTTCGCGCCGGTGTTGCGCACTTGTTTTTGAGAGGCATGGCATGCAGTCGCATGTGAGAGGAGCTCTGATACTTATAAAAGACTTCTGAAGGCGTCATTTGGTATCGTATTCCCCTTTGGGTTTGGTTGGGTCTCAGCAAAGCAGATACCAGGGACTGTAAAGGGGTTTAAAGCTTAAAACGGCTCCGGTTCCGTTATTTTAAGGGTTAAAGCTTCCAAAATTGGTGTGCAATATTTTCAAGGCTTTAAGACGCTGTGGTGAAAATTTGGTGAATTTTGAACAATTCCTTCATGTTTTTTCGCAATTGCAGTAATAAAGTGTGTTCAGTTTAAAATTTAAAGTGACAGTAACGGTTTTATTTTAAAACGTTTTTTGTACTTTCTGATCAAGTTTATGCCTGTTTAACATGTCTGAACTACCAGATAGACTGTGTTCTGAATGTGGGGAAGCCAGAATTCCTATTCATTTAAATAAATGTGATTTATGTGATAATGACAATGATGCCCAAGATGATTCCTCAAGTGAGGGGAGTAAGCATGGTACTGCATCATTCCCTCCTTCGTCTACACGAGTCTTGCCCACTCAGGAGGCCCCTAGTACATCTAGCGCGCCAATACTCCTTACTATGCAACAATTAACGGCTGTAATGGATAATTCTGTCAAAAACATTTTAGCCAAAATGAACCCTTGTCAGCGTAAGCGTGGCTGCTCTGTTTTAGTTACTGAAGAGCATGACGACGCTGATATTAATATCTCTGAAGGGCCCCTAACCCAATCTGAGGGGGCCAGGGAGGTTTTGTCTGAGGGAGAAATTACTGATTTAGGGAACATTTCTCAGCAGGCTGAATCTGATGTGATTACATTTAAATTTAAATTGGAACATCTCCGCATTTTGCTTAAGGAGGTATTATCCACTCTGGATGATTGTGAAAATTTAGTCATCCCAGAGAAACTATGTAAAATGGACAAGTTCCTAGAGGTGCCGGGGCTCCCAGAAGCTTTTCCTATACCCAAGCGGGTGGCGGACATTGTTAATAAAGAATGGGAAAGGCCCGGTATTCCTTTCGTCCCTCCCCCCATATTTAAAAAATTGTTTCCTATGGTCGACCCCAGAAAGGACTTATGGCAGTCAGTCCCCAAGGTCGAGGGAGCGGTTTCTACTTTAAACAAACGCACCACTATTCCAATAGAGGATAGTTGTGCTTTCAAAGATCCTATGGATAAAAAATTAGAAGGTTTGCTTAAAAAGATGTTTGTTCAGCAGGGTTACCTTCTACAACCCATTTCATGCATTGTCCCTGTCACTACTGCCGCATATTTCTGGTTTGATGAACTGCTTAAGGTGCTCGATAGTGACTCTCCTCCTTATGAGGAGATTATGGACAGAATCAATGCTCTCAAATTGGCTAATTCTTTCACTCTAGACGCCTCTTTGCAATTGGCTAAGTTAGCGGCTAAGAACTCTGGGTTTGCTATTGTGGCGCGCAGAGCGCTTTGGTTGAAATCTTGGTCGGCTGATGCGTCTTCCAAGAACAAGCTACTAAACATTCCTTTCAAGGGGAAAACGTTGTTTGGTCCTGACTTGAAAGAGATTATCTCTGATATCACTGGGGGTAAGGGCCACGCCCTTCCTCAGGATCGGCCTTTCAAGGCAAAAAATAGACCTAATTTTCGTCCCTTTCGTAAAAACGGACCAGCCCAAGGTGCTACGTCCTCTAAGCAAGAGGGTAATACTTCTCAGGCCAAGCCAGCTTGGAGACCAATGCAAGGCTGGAACAAGGGAAAGCAGGCCAAGAAACCTGCCACTGCTACCAAGACAGCATGAAATATTGGCCCCCGATCCGGGACCGGATCTGGTGGGGGGCAGACTCTCTCTCTTCGCTCAGGCTTGGGCAAGAGATGTTCTGGATCCTTGGGCGCTAGAAATAGTCTCCCAGGGTTATCTTCTGGAATTCAAGGGACTTCCCCCAAGGGGGAGGTTCCACAGGTCGCAGTTGTCTTCAGACCACATAAAAAGACAGGCGTTCTTACATTGTGTAGAAGACCTGTTAAAAATGGGAGTGATTCATCCTGTTCCATTAAGAGAACAAGGGATGGGGTTCTACTCCAATCTGTTCATAGTTCCCAAAAAAGAGGGAACGTTCAGACCAATCCTAGATCTCAAGATCTTAAACAAATTTCTCAAGGTCCCATCGTTCAAGATGGAAACCATTCGAACTATCCTTCCTTCCATCCAGGAAGGTCAATTCATGACCACGGTGGATTTAAAGGATGCGTATCTACATATTCCTATCCACAAGGAACATCATCGGTTCCTAAGGTTTGCATTCCTGGACAAACATTACCAGTTCGTGGCGCTTCCTTTCGGATTAGCCACTGCTCCAAGGATTTTCACAAAGGTACTAGGGTCCCTTCTAGCGGTGCTAAGACCAAGGGGCATTGCAGTAGTACCTTACCTGGACGACATTCTGATTCAAGCGTCGTCCCTTCCTCAAGCAAAGGCTCACACGGACATTGTCCTGGCCTTTCTCAGACCTCACGGCTGGAAAGTGAACGTGGAAAAGAGTTCTCTATCCCCGTCAACAAGGGTTCCCTTCTTGGGAACAATTATAGACTCCTTAGAAATGAGGATCTTTCTAACAGAGGCCAGAAAAACAAAGCTTCTGGACTCTTGTCGGATACTTCATTCCGTTCCTCTTCCTTCCATAGCTCAGTGCATGGAAGTGATCGGTTTGATGGTGGCGGCGATGGACATAGTTCCTTTTGCGCGCATTCATCTAAGACCATTACAACTGTGCATGCTCAGTCAGTGGAATGGGGACTATACAGACTTGTCTCCGAAGATACAAGTAAATCAGAGGACCAGAGACTCACTCCGTTGGTGGCTGTCCCTGGACAATCTGTCTCAAGGGATGATGTTCCACAGACCAGAGTGGGTCATTGTCACGACCGACGCCAGTCTGATAGGCTGGGGCGCGGTCTGGGGATCCCTGAAAGCTCAGGGTCTTTGGTCTCGGGAAGAATCTCTTCTACCGATAAATATTCTGGAACTGAGAGCGATATTCAATGCTCTCCAGGCCTGGCCCCAGCTTGCGAGGACCAGGTTCATACGGTTTCAATCAGACAACATGACGACTGTTGCGTACATCAACCATCAGGGGGGAACAAGAAGTTCCCTAGCGATGGAAGAAGTAACCAAAATTATTCTTTGGGCGGAGTCTCACTCCTGCCACCTGTCTGCTATCCACATCCCAGGAGTGGAAAATTGGGAAGCGGATTTTCTGAGTCGGCAGACATTGCATCCGGGGGAGTGGGAACTCCATCCGGAAATCTTTGCCCAAGTCACTCACCTGTGGGGCATTCCAGACATGGATCTGATGGCCTCTCGTCAGAACTTCAAAGTTCCTTGCTACGGGGCCAGATCCAGGGATCCCAAGGCGGCTCTAGTGGATGCACTAGTAGCACCTTGGACCTTCAAACTAGCTTATGTGTTCCCGCCATTTCCTCTCATCCCCAGGCTGATAGCCAGGATCAAGCAGGAGAGGGCGTCGGTGATCTTGATAGCTCCTGCGTGGCCACGCAGGACTTGGTATGCAGATCTGGTGAATATGTCATCGGCTCCACCTTGGAAGCTACCTTTGAGACGAGACCTTCTTGTTCAGGGTCCGTTCGAACATCCGAATCTGGTTTCACTCCAGCTGACTGCTTGGAGATTGAACGCTTGATTTTATCGAAGCGAGGATTCTCAGATTCCGTTATCGATACTCTTGTTCAGGCCAGAAAGCCTGTGACTAGAAAGATTTACCACAAAATTTGGAAAAAATATATCTGTTGGTGTGAATCTAAAGGATTCCCTTGGGACAAGGTTAAGATTCCTAGGATTCTATCCTTCCTTCAAGAAGGATTGGACAAAGGATTATCTGCTAGTTCCCTGAAGGGACAGATTTCTGCCTTGTCGGTATTACTTCACAAAAAGCTGGCAGCTGTGCCAGATGTTCAAGCCTTTGTTCAGGCTCTGGTTAGAATCAAGCCTGTTTACAAACCTTTGACTCCTCCTTGGAGTCTCAATTTAGTTCTTTCAGTTCTTCAGGGGGTTCCGTTTGAACCCTTACATTCCGTTGATATTAAGTTATTATCTTGGAAAGTTTTGTTTTTAGTTGCGATTTCTTCTGCTAGAAGAGTCTCAGAATTATCTGCTCTGCAGTGTTCTCCTCCTTATCTGGTGTTCCTTGCAGATAAGGTGGTTTTACGTACTAAACCTGGTTTTCTTCCAAAAGTTGTTTCTAACAAAAACATTAACCAGGAGATTATCGTACCTTCTCTGTGTCCAAAACCAGTTTCAAAGAAGGAACGTTTGTTGCACAATTTGGATGTTGTTCGCGCTCTAAAATTCTATTTAGATGCTACAAAGGATTTTAGACAAACATCTTCCTTGTTTGTTGTTTATTCAGGTAAAAGGAGAGGTCAAAAAGCAACTTCTACCTCTCTCTCTTTTTGGATTAAAAGCATCATCAGATTGGCTTACGAGACCGCCGGACGGCAGCCTCCCGAAAGAATCACAGCTCATTCCACTAGGGCTGTGGCTTCCACATGGGCCTTCAAGAACGAGGCTTCTGTTGATCAGATATGTAGGGCAGCGACTTGGTCTTCACTGCACACTTTTACCAAATTTTACAAGTTTGATACTTTTGCTTCTTCTGAGGCTATTTTTGGGAGAAAGGTTTTGCAAGCCGTGGTGCCTTCCATTTAGGTGACCTGATTTGCTCCCTCCCTTCATCCGTGTCCTAAAGCTTTGGTATTGGTTCCCACAAGTAAGGATGACGCCGTGGACCGGACACACCTATGTTGGAGAAAACAGAATTTATGTTTACCTGATAAATTTCTTTCTCCAACGGTGTGTCCGGTCCACGGCCCGCCCTGGTTTTTTTAATCAGGTCTGATATTTTATTTTCTTTAACTACAGTCACCACGGTACCATATGGTTTCTCCTATGCAAATATTCCTCCTTAACGTCGGTCGAATGACTGGGGTAGGCGGAGCCTAGGAGGGATCATGTGACCAGCTTTGCTGGGCTCTTTGCCATTTCCTGTTGGGGAAGAGAATATCCCACAAGTAAGGATGACGCCGTGGACCGGACACACCGTTGGAGAAAGAAATTTATCAGGTAAACATAAATTCTGTTTTTTTATAACAAATTTCAAAGTTATGTATATTTCCACTCCCCTTTGTACCATGTGATAGCAATCAGCCAATCACAAATGCATATACGTATAGCCTGTGAATTCTTGCACATGCTCAGTAGGATCTGGTGACTCAAAAATTGTAAATATAAAAGACTGCACATTTTTTTTAATGGAAGTAAATTGGAAAGTTGTTTAAAATTACATGCTGTATCTGAATCATGAAAATTTAATTTAACCTGAGTGTCCCTTTAACAACCTGGCCACCAGAAGGAGGCAAAGACACCTCAGCCAAAGGTTTAAATACTCCTCCCACTTCCCTCATCCTCCGGTCATTCTTTGCCTTTCGTCCCAGGAGGTTGGCACAGAAGTGTCAGAAGTTTGTTTTCGTCTCTTATGGTGGGTAGTACTCTTCGACATGGGATGGGAGTTTTAAATAATCCTGTCAGTTTCTCAGTGAGGGCTTGGATGAAAGAGTCTGGAGATGCAGGAAGAGTCTTTCTTTGAAACCATCCCAACTCTTTTTAACAACTCCACAAGCAATCGGCGTTGACGAACTTCACTTCGCCTCCTGCTTTCTTCTCTCAAGTCCATGGCGGAGGCGAGGCTACTATCCGTCACACTTGAAGTGCCGTGTTCCGGTTCCTTGGTGTAGATTCCAGTAAGATAATTTCATTTTACGTCTTCATGATTGTACTGTAACTCAGGGTCAATGAAAACTCACATGAAAAATACAGGGTCTCAGTGGGACTCCTTTAGTATCTGTTTTTTTCCCTGCTGTGTTTGCCATGTGTTGCTGGCAGCCATTTTACTCACCTCTCTTGCTGACTTTGGTGCATACTGTGCGATTCTGCTCATTTCCCGCACTTCCTTTTATGGCCAGACTGGTGTACATCATCCATGTGAGACAGGATGCAGACTCAGAATTGTGATGTCATCACTTATTATTTAAAGGGTCTCTGTTCAGTATGCTTTGCCCTTGCGTTGCCTCAGACCTGTTTGTGAGAGCTCCTGTGTATTACCTGGCTGTCTGATGTCCCTCATGGTTCCTGATCTCTGGCTTGTTCCTGACTCTGCTGTTCTCCTTGTTCCTGATTCCGGCTTGTCTGACTATTAGCTTTGGCTCCTGACTCGGCTCGTCTGACTACCAGCTCTGGTTTTGATTCCTGGCTTATTTGTTTTGTTGACTTTTTATTATTTTTTGCTATTAATAAAGGTGTGATTATTTTTGCACTTCTTGTCTCAGTCGGATTCTTGGCACCCTGACATTACACAAGGGCCAAGAATCCTGATGGTGCGAATAATCCACCTTTACCTGCCATCATTTCCAGGATGGATGAGCAGGATCACCGCTTGGATCAATTTGCACTAGCTCTGCAAACCCTGCTGACTCGCACTGCACATTTGTATCAAAGTGTTCCGCAAGTTACCGCTGCTCCTGTTTCCGCTGCTGCATCTAGTCCTACCAGGAGCATGTCCAGTTCTGCACCTCTACCTCAGCGATATGGAGGCAATCCTAATCGGTGCAGAGGGTTTTTGAATCAGGTGGGCATTTTCTTTGAGATGTTACCTCAGGCGTTTCCCTCTGACAGAGCTAAGGTGGGATTTCTCATCTCGTTACTCTCTGACACAGCTCTTGTCTGGGCTAATCCCTTCTGGGAGGCTAATAAACCTGTGATTTCAAATTACCCTGAATTTGTGGCCTCCTTTCGAAGGGTATTTGATGTTCCGGCTCGCTCCTCCTCTGCTGCTAAACGACTCATGTCCATTCAGCAAGGTTCAAGATCTGTTGCTCAGTATGCCATTGAGTTCCGTACACTTGCCGCAGAGATAGGTTGGAACAATGAAGCCCTTGTTGCCGCCTTCTGTCATGAGCTCTCTGATGCGATTAAAGACGAAGTTGCTGCCAGAGATTTACCAGATCATCTCGAGGCATTGGTGTCTTTTTTTTTTTTTTTTTCCTAATTGACATCAGACTAAGTGAGAGGCCCTCTTTCAAGGAGCGCTTGCGAAAGCCTTCTGTTTCGTTGTCTCCTACGTGTTCATTCCCACCCATGCCTCCCTCTCCTCCCTCTCCTCCCATGCCTCCTGGTTCCGAGTCACCAGGTACTGCTGAGCCGATGCAGTTGGGATTCACGCGTGTCTCCGTGGCAGAGAGGGCCTTTAGGAGGAGGGAGGGGCTCTGCCTCTGTTGTGGGTTACAGGGCCACCTTTTGAAGTCTTGTCCTACACGGCCGGGAAACTCTCACACCTAAGGTCCTGTCTGGGGCAGACCTTGGGTGGTTTATCCTCGTCGCCGGAACCGCTAAAGGAGAAACCTTTGGTCACGGTGGTCCTTTCCTGGGTGGACTCCTCCATAGTCACCCAGGCTCTTGTTGACTCCGGTGCTGCGGGCTATGTCATTGACAGTGCTTTTGTATCAAAGCACTCCATTCCTGTTTTGCCTTGGTCCGTTGCGCTTGTTATTGAGGCCATTGATGGCAGGCCCCTCCAGCCCGCACTCGTTACTCACGAAACTGCTTCGTTATCCATGGCTGTCGGGGCTCTCCATTTTGAAACCCTCCAGTTCCAGGTGATAAACTCTCCGCATTTTCCGGTTATTCTGGGTTATCCCTGGCTCCAAAAGCACAATCCCAGTCTCGACTGGCGTAGGTCCGAAATTTTGTCATGGTCTCCGCAATGTATTTCCAATGTGCCTCCTCACCGGTCTTACGATTGTGCCATAGACCTTCAAACCGGAGCCATTCCTCCTCGGGGCCGGGTTTACCCTCTCTCTGTTGCGGAGAATTGTGCTATGGAGGAGTATGTTGCCGATGCTCTGTTGCAGGGGATCATCCGCAAATCCTGCTCTCCTGCAGGGGCTGGCTTCTTCTTTGTGAAAAGGGTGGCGAGTTAAGACCATGCATCGATTATAGGGGTCTTAATCGTCTTACCATTAAGAATGCTTACCCTATTCCGCTCATTACAGAACTCTTTGACTGCCTCAAGGGAGCTACGGTCTTTACTAAACTTGATTTGAGAGGAGCGTACAATCTCGTTAGGATCAAGGAGGGCCACAAATGGAAAACAGCATTTAACACCAGGAGCGGGCATTATGAGTATCTTGTAATGCCCTTTGGCCTATGTAATGCTCCTGCTGTTTTCCAGGAATTTATTAATGATGTCCTACGAGATATGTTGCAACAGTGTGTTGTGGTGTACTTAGACGACATCCTCATACACTCACCCACTTTTGAGGCTCATCGTTCTGATGTTACACCTGTTCTTCAGAGACTACGTGAGAACCGGCCTGTTTTGTAAACTCGAGAAATGTGAGTTACATCAGACTCAAGTAACCTTCCTAGGTTATGTTATCTCCGTTGCAGGGTTCTCCATGGATCCTGACAAGTTATCTGCAGTTCTGCAGTGGCCTCGCCCAGTTGGTCTATTCAACGTTTTTTGGGGTTCGCCAATTACTATAGAAAGTTTATTAAAAACTTTTCTTCCTTGGTCAAACCTATCACAGACATGACCCGTAAAGAGAATGATCCACTCCATTGGTCACCTACTGCCATCAAGGCCTTTGATAGTCTTAAGACTGCCTTTGCTGCCGCTCCAGTTCTGGCTCATCCATGGTTTCTTTTGTAAGAAATTGTCTCCAGCGGAGTGCAATTAGGAAATTGGCGACAGGGAATTACTGGCCATAATTTTGGCACTCAAGGAATGGAGGCATCTTCTCGAGGGTACTAGCGTGTCAGTGCTCATTCTTACTGACCACAAGAATTTAACTTAACTATCCTAAAGCCGCAGGTCACCCAGGCAAGAACCAAATGACAATTCTGGTGGCCAGCTCTTCGTTCTGATGTTGCTGCGTATGTTGTCTCCTGCTCAGTTTGTGCACACAACAAGACTCCTCGACGTCTTCCTGTGGGTCTTCTTCAACCTATTGCTAATGGTGAGTGTCCTTGGACACATCTTTCCATGGACTTCATTGTCGAGCTCCCTGTTTCCAATGGCAATACTGTTATCCTTATGGTGGTTGACCGTTTTTCTAAAATGTCACATTGCATTCCCTTGAAGAAGTTGCCTACCGCTCAGGAGCTTGCTTCAATTTTTGCCCGGGAGGTCTTCCGTTTACATGGGTTTCCCAAGGAGATAGTGTCGAACAGGGGTAGCCAGTTTGTCTCCAGATTTTGGCATTCCTTTTGTACTCAAATGGGGATCCAGCTTTCTTTCTCCTTGGCATATCACCCTCAATCCAATGGGGCTGCGAAACGGTCTAATCAAGCTCTGGAACAGTACCTCCGTTGCTATGTCTCAGATCACCACAATAGTTGGTCTTAACTGTTACCTTGGGCAGAGTTTGCTCGTAATAGTGCTATCAATGCTTCCTCCAAGTTATCCCCGTTCATGGCAAATTATGTGTTTCAACCATCCTTGTTGCTCGATTCATTCATGTCTCAGGGTATTCCGGCTTTGGAGGAGCATCTCCGGAAACTCCGTTCCACGTGGGTGCAGATTCAGGATTGTCTTTATCGTTCTATGCAGCGCCAAAAGTTCCAGGCTGATCGTAGGCGTCTGCCCGCGCCTTCCTACCAGGTTGGTGAGAGAGTTTGGCTGTCCTCCTGCAACTTTAACCTTTGTGTGCCTTCCAATAAACTGGCTGCCCGTTATGTTGGTCTTTTTTTGAATACTCCGACGGGTCAATCCTGTGGCCTACGCTCTTGACCTTCCTCCTGCAATGCGCATCTCCAATGTTTTTCATGTCTCCCTCTTGAAACGATTGGTTTGTAATCGGTTGACCACTGTGTTGCCTCGTCCCCGTCCTATCTTTGTTGACAACCATGAGGAGTATGAGGTAAGCAGCATTATTGACTCTCGTATGTCCAGGGGCCGCGTACAGTATTTGGTTCACTGGAGGGGCTACGGTCCGGAGGAGCGTTCATGGGTTCCCTCCTCTGATGTTCATGCTCCCGCCCTCCTCCGTGCCTTCCATGCTCGTTTCCCCAATAAGCCTTTTGTCCTCCCGCGGGGAGGGGTCGTTGAGGGAAGGGTACAGTCAGAGTTTTTTCCCTGCTGTGTTTGCCATGTGCTGCTGGCAGCCATTTTACTCACCTCTTTTTTGCCGACTTTGGTGCATAATGTGTGATGCTGCTCATTTCCTACACTTCCTTTTATGGCCAGACTGGTATACATCATCCTTGTGAGACAGGATGCAGACTCAGAATTATGTCATCACTTATTATTTAAAGGGCCCGTTTTACAAACGTTGCCTCCCTATGGAGGTGGTGAAGTAAGTTTGTGCTTGATTTTTTCTTCTATGATATGCGCTTCTCAGCATTTTGAAGCCCAATTCCTCTGAGTACAGTGTTTGTCAGAGGGATGTGAAGGGAGTATCGCCTATTGATTTTATGGTTTTCCTCGTGGGAAATCTTTTTAAAGGTTTTCTGTTATCGGTCATTGGGATTCATCTCCTACCTCCCTTTTCAGATCGACGATATACTCTTATATACCATTACCTCTGCTGATACTTTTTCAGTACTGGTTTGGCTATCTGCTATATGTGGATGGGTGTCTTTCAGTAAGTATGTTTTCATTATTTAAGACACTCTCAGCTATGGTTTGGCACTTTATGTATTTATATAAAGTTTTAAATATATGTATTTTACTTATATTTGTTATGAGTTAGGTCTATGTATATTTCCTTTTGCAGACTGTCAGTTTCAGTTTGGCAAGAATGTTTTAGGAAGTTATTTTTCTTACCTGAGGTATAGTCCTTTTTTCAAATTTATTGTTTTTCTTTAGATTTTGCGGGCAAAATTAGGCTTGCGAGGTCGCAAAATGCTTTTATTTTTTTGGTGCGAAGGTACGTCTTTGATGGCGCAAGTTCGTCATTTCCGGCGCCAGGTTTCTTTGCACGAGGTTGCGTCTGTTATGACGTGAGTTGCGTCATTTCCAGATGTTGTTAGCGCCAAAAAAAATTCAACTTCCTTTTGCTTCGTACGTCATACTTGATCCTTTCTCAGAAGCAACTGTTGGAACCCTTCTGCATGATCACAGTTCTACCAAAGCTAAGTGTATCTGTTGTAGCCTAGTACTTCTTTCATTCCTTCTTCTAGGTTTAAAATGTTTTACCCTTTGCCTGTGGCTAGATTAGAGTTTTGGGAAAAAGTCCCCAAAGTTGCTGGGGCTATTTCTACTCTTGCCAAACGTACTACTATTCCTATGGAAGACCGTGCTTCTTTTAAAGATCCCTTAGATAGGAAACTGGAATCTTATCTAAGGAAAGCTTATTTATATTCTGGCTATCTTCTCAGGCCTGCCATTTCTATGGCTGATTTTGCGGCTGCATAAACCTTTTGGTTGGATAGCTTAGCGCAACAGGAAACGGATCCTGATTTGTCTAGCATTGTTCATTTGCTTCAAAATGCTAATCATTTTATCTGTGATGCTATTTTTGATATCATCAGAATTGATGTGAAATCTATGTCTGTAGCTATTTTAACTAGAAGAGCTTTATGGCTCAAATCTTGGAATGCTGACATGGTATGTAAGTCTAGATTACTATTTCTTTCTTTCCAAGGTAACAATTTATTTGGTTCTCAGCTGGATTCAATTATTTCAACTATCACTGGGCTAAGGGAGTTTTTTTGCCTCAGGATAAAAGATCTAAGGGTAAATCTAAAGCTTCTAATCATTTTCGTTCTTTTCAACAGAATAAGGAACAGAAAACCAATCCTTCCCCTAAAGACTCTGGTTCCAATTGGAAATCTTATTCAAGTTGGGATAAATCCAAGCCTTTTAAGAAACCAAAGCCAGCCCCCAAGTCTGCATGAAGGTGCGGCCTTCGATCCAGTTCAGCTGGTGTGGGCAGATTGAAATTATTCCAAGATATTTGGGCAGATTCTGTTCAAAATCAGTGCATTCAGAGTGTTGTCTCTCAAGGGTATTAAATAGGATTCAGAGTAAGACCTCCTGTGAGAAGATTTTTTCTCTCATACGTTCCTGCAAATCCGGTGCAGGCTCAGGCTTTTCTGAAGTGTGTTTCAGATCTAGAGCTTTCAGGGGTAATCATACCAGTTCAGTTTCAGGAACAGGGTTTGGGGTTTTATTAAAATCTATTCATTGTCCCAAAGAAAGAAAATTAATTCAGGCTAGTTCTGGATCTGAAGTTTTTGAATAGTTTTGGAAGAGTCACAACTTTCAAGATGGTGACTATAAGGACTATTGTTAGGTGTTGTTTTCAGGGGGGAGTGTCAGTTTGCACTTAGATTATTCTACACCTTCACTAGGTACTGAATGGGTTACCTGGCGAGATATCTCGGGAACAGAAATCAGACACGCAGCAAGAAAGGTCTTATCACTGTTCTGTTTATTGGAAGATGCACAATACTTTTTATAGGCAATAAATAGTAGTTATGAGCACGTCATAGGGTTAAACCATGACGTGCTCATAACTACATCATCTTACACAGTATTTCTCAGGAACGAAAGAAGCTCATTATAATTGGGTAAAAGAGGAGTTTTACGGAGTATTTCTATAACAATAATAAAAGTAATCTGGGCACATAGCTAGGAACATTCACAAGGCCAATCTAGCTATACAAATATTACTAAGATCTGCAGATTTCTTGGTACATAATAAGCTGTTATAATAAACCATTCTTGACAAAATGGATGCCTAAAGACAAAATGGCATAGGTAATGCTAATATATCCAACAACTTTTTGTTCAGCAAGGTCATTATATGTCCACGATAGACTTACTGGATGCATATCTTCATCCAGACCACTATTGGTTTCTGAGATTCTCTTTTCTAGACAAGCGTTACCAATTTGTTGCTCTTCCATTTGGCCTAGCAACAGCGCCAAGGATCTTTTCGAATGTTCTCGGTGCCCTTTTATCTGTAATCAGAGAACAGGGTATTGCAGTGTTTCCTTATTTGGACGATATCTTAGTACTAGCTCAGTCTTTACATTTAGCCGAATCTCACGCGAATCAACTAGTGTTGTTTCTTCAAAAACATAGTTGGAGGATCAATTTACCAAAGACTTTCTTGATTCCTCAGACAAGGGTCACCTTTATAGGTTTCCAGATTGTGTCCATGACTCTGTCCTTAACAGGCAAGAGACAAATGAAATTGGTTGCAGCTTGTCGAAACCTTCAGTCTCAATCATTCCCTTCAGTGGCTATGTGCATGGAAGTTTTAGGTCTCATGTCTGCAGCATCGGACGCAATCCCCTTTGCTCATTTTCATATGAGACCTCTGCAGCTTTGTATGTTGAATCAATGGTGCAGGGATTATACTCGAATATCACAATTGATATACTTAAATCCCAACATTCAACTCTCTCTGACTTGGTGGTTAGACCATCATTGTTTAATTCAGGGGGCCTCTTTTGTTCGTCATACCTGGACTGTGATCACAACAGATGCAAATCTTTAAGGTTGGGGAGCTGTTTGGGGATCTCTGACAGCACAAGGGGTTTGGAAACCTCAAAAGTCGAGGTTACCAATCAATATTTTATAACTCTGCGCTATTTTCAGGGCCCTTCAGGTTTGGCCTCTGTTAAAGAGACAATTATTCATTTGTTTTCAGACGGATAATATCACAACTGGGGCATATGTCAATCATCAGGGTGGGACTCGCAGTCCCCTAGCTATGAAAGAAGTATCTTGGATACTTTCTTGGGCAGAATCCAGAATCCTTATCTACTTTCTGCGGTGCATATCCCAGGTGTAGACAATTTGGTAGTGGATTATCTCAGCCGTCAGACCTTACATCCGGGGGAGTTGTCTCTCCATCCAGATGTATTTTGTCAGATTGTACAGATGTGGGGTCTTCCAGAAATAGATCAGATGGCTTCTTATCTAAACAAGAAACTTCCCATTTACCTGTCCAGGGATCCTCAGATGGAAATGGTGGATGCTTTAGCAGTTCCTTGGTTTTACCAACCTGCTTATATCTTTCCACCTCTAGTTCTTCTTCCAAGAGTGATCTCCAAGATCATTATGGAACAACTGTATGTGTATCTGATAGCACCAGCGTGGCCTCACAGGTTTTGGTATGCGGATCTTGTTCGGATGTCCAGTTGCCAGACTTGGCCACTTCCTCTAAGAACAGACCATCTGTCTCAAGGGACGTTTTTCCATCAGGATCTCAAATCGTTAAATTTGAAGGTATGGAAATTGAACGCTTAGTGCTTATTCATAGAGGTTTCTCTGACTCAGTGATTAATACTATGCTACAGACTCGTAAGTCTGTTTCAAGGAAGATTTATTATCGAGTTTGGAAGACCTATATTTCATGGTGTTCTCATAAATTCTTCTGGCAGTCTTTTAGAATTCCTAGAATTTTACAGTTTCTTCAGGATGGTTTGGATAAAGGTTTGTCTGCAAGTACTTTTGCTCTTTCTGTTTTATTTCATAAAAGATTGCTAAGCTTCCTGATATTCACTATTTTGTTCAGGCTTTGGTTCATATCAAGCCTGTTATTAAATCAATCTCTCCTCCTGAGAATTGCATAATGGTAATAATGATGTCTAATTAACCAATGCTGATTTCTCTTGTAAGGTGTATCCAGTACACGGATCATCCATTACTTGTGGGATATTCTCATTCCCAACAGGAAGTTGCAAGAGGACACCCACAGCAGAGCTGTTATATAGCTCCTCCCCTAACTGCCATATCCAGTCATTCTCTTGCAACTCTCAACACGCATGGAGGTAGTAAGAGAGAGTGGTGAAATATAGTTATTTTTTTATCTTCAATCAAAAGTTTATTTTAAATGGTACCGGAGTTGTACTATTTTATCCCAGGCAGTAAATAGAAGAAGAATCTGCCTGAGTTTTCTATGATCTTAGCAGGTTGTAACTAAGATCCATTGCTGTTCTCACATATGTCTGAGGAGAGAGGTAACTTCAGCGGGAGAATGGCGTGCAGGTTACTCTGCTATGAGGTATGTGCAGTTACAATTTTTTCTAGAAATGGAAAATGCTAGAAAATGCTGCTGATACCGGTTAATGTAAGTTAAGCCTGAATACAATGATTTAATAGCGACTGGTATCATGCTTACTCTCAGGGGTAATACCCTTATAAAATTGCAATATAAAACGTTTGCTGGCATGTTTAATCGTTTTTATATATGCTTTGGTGATAAAACTTTATTGGGGCCTAGTTTTTTCCACATGGCTGGCTTAAATTTTGCCTAGAAACAGTTTCCTGAGGCTTTCCACTGTTGTAGTATAAAAGTTACAGTTGTTGCAGTTAAAATTACAAACTGTGACATCCAGCTTCCCTCAGGAGTCCCCTGTATGCTATAGGACATCTCTAAAGGGCTCAGTGTGGTAGTTTGTTGTGTCTGTTAAAAAACGTCTATCGTTTTTTTGATCCGTTTTTTTAATTAAGGGGTTAATCATTCATTTGCAAGTGGGTGCAATGCTCTGTTAACTTATTACATACACTGTAAAAATTTCGTTTGATTTACTGCCTTTTTTCACTGTTTTTCAAATTTTGACAAAATTTGTTTCTCTTAAAGGCACAGTACCGTTTTTTATATTTGCTTGTTAACTTGATTTAAAGTGTTTTCCAAGCTTGCTAGTCTCATTGCTAGTCTGTACAAACATGTCTGACATAGAGGAAACTCCTTGTTCATTATGTTTAAAAGCCATGGTGGAACCCCCTCTTAGAATGTGTACCAAATGTACTGATTTCACTTTAAGCAATAAAGATCATATTCTGTCTTTAAAAAATTTATCACCAGAGGAATCTGACGAGGGGGAAGTTATGCCGACTAACTCTCCCCACGTGTCAGATCCTTTGACTCCCGCTCAAGGGACTCACGCTCAAGGGACTCACGCTCAAATGGCGCCAAGTACATCTAGGGTGCCCATAGCGATTACTTTACAAGACATGGCGGCAGTCATGGATAATACACTGTCAGCGGTATTAGCCAGACTACCTGAATTTAGAGATAAGCGAGATAGCTCTGGGGTTAGACGAAATGCAGAGCATACGGACGCTTTAAGAACCATGTCTGATACTGCCTCACAATATGCAGAAGCTGAGGAAGGAGAGCTTCAGTCTGTGGGTGATGTTTCTGACTCAGGAAAGATGATGCAACCTGATTCTGATATTTCTACATTTAAATTTAAGCTTGAACACCTCCGCGTGTTTCTCAGGGAGGTTTTAGCTGCTCTGAATGACTGTGATACAATTGCAGTGCCAGAGAAATTGTGTAGACTTGATAAATACTATGCAGTGCCGGTGTGTACTGATGTTTTTCCAATACCTAAAAGGTTTACAGAAATTATTAATAAGGAATGGGATAGGCCAGGTGTGACGTTCTCTTCCCCTCCTATTTTTAGAAAAATGTTTCCAATAGACGCCACCACACGGGACTTATGACAGACGGTTCCTAAGGTGGAGGGAGCAGTTTCTACTTTAGCAAAGCGTACTACTATCCCTGTCGAGGACAGTTGTGCTTTTTTAGATCCAATGGATAAAAAATTACAAGGTTACCTTAAGAAAATGTTTATTCAATAAGGTTTTATCCTACAGCCCCTTGCATGCATTGCTCCTGTCACTGCTGCTGCAGCATTCTGGTTTGAGTCTCTGGAAGAGGCTTTACAGGTAGCCACTCCATTGGATGACATACTTGGCAAGCTTAGAGCACTTAATCTAGCCAATTTCTTTGTTTTCTGATGCCATTGTTCATTTGACTAAACTAACGGCTAAGAATTCTGGTTTTGCTATACAGGCGCGCAGGGCGCTATGGCTTAAATCATGGTCAGCTGACGTGACTTCAAAATCTAAGCTGCTTAACATTCCTTTCAAGGGGCAGACCCTATTCGGGCCTGGTTTGAAGGAGATTATTGCTGATATCACTGGAGGAAAAGGTCGTGCCCTTCCTCAGGACAGGTCCAAATCAAGGGTCAAACAGTCTAATTTTCGTGCCTTTCGAAACTTCAAGGCAAGTGCGGCATCAACTTCCTGTAATGCAAACAAGAGGGAACTTTTACTCAGTCCAAGACGGTCTGGAGACCAAACCAGACCTGGGACAAAGGTAAGCAGGCCAAAAAGCCTTCTGCTGCCTCTAAGACAGCATGAAGGAACGGCCCCCTATCCGGTAATGGATCTAGTAGGGGGCAGACTTTCGCTCTTCGCCCAGGCGTGGGCAAGAGATGTCCAGGATCCCTGGGTGTTGGAAATTATATCCCAGGGATATCTTCTGGACTTCAAAGCTTCCCCCCCAAAAGGGAGATTTCACCTTTCACAATTATCTGCAAACCAGATAAAGAGAGAGGCATTCTTATACTGTGTACGAGACCTCCTAGTTATGGGAGTGATCCATCCAGTTCCAAAGGAGGAACAGGGACAGGGTTTTTACTCAAATCTGTTAGTGGTTCCCAAAAAAGAGGGAACCTTCAGACCAATTTTGGATCTAAAGATCTTAAACAAATTCCTCAGAGTTTCATCATTCAAGATGGAAACTATTCGTACCATCCTACCTATGATCCAGGAGGGTCAATATATGACTACAGTGGATTTAAAGGATGCTTATCTTCACATTCCGATAACAAAGATCATAATCGATTTCTCAGGTTTGCCTTTCTAGACAGGCATTACCAGTTTGTAGCTCTTCCCTTTGGATTAGCTACAGCCCCAAGAATCTTTACGAAGGTTCTAGGGTTGCTTCTGGCGGTCCTAAGGCCGCGGGGCATAGCAGTGGCCCCTTATTTAGACAACATCCTGATACAGGCGTCAAACTTCCAAATTGCCAAGTCTCATACAGACGTAGTACTGGCATTTCTGAGATCGCATGGGTGGAAAGTGAACGAGGAAAAGAGTTCTCTATCCCCACTCACAAGAGTTTCCTTCCTAGGGACTCTGATAGATTCTGTAGAAATGAAAATTTACTTGACGGAGTCCAGGTTATCAAAGCTTCTAAATTCCTGCCGTGTTCTTCATTCCATTCCGCTCCCTTCGGTGGCTCAGTGCATGGAAGTAATCGGCTTAATGGTAGCGGCAACGGACATAGTGCCGTTTGCACGCCTACATCTCAGACCGCTGCAACTATGCATGCTCAGTCAGTGGAACGGGGATTACACAGATTTGTCCCCTCTCCTAAATCTGGATCAAGAGACCAGGGATTCTCTTCTCTGGTGGCTATCTCGGGTCCATCTGTCCAAAGGTATGACCTTTCGCAGGCCAGATTGGACAATTGTAACAACAGATGCCAGCCTTCTAGGTTGGGGTGCAGTCTGGAACTCCCTGAAGGCTCAGGGATCGTGGACTCAGGAGGAGACACTCCTTCCAATAAATATTCTGGAAGAGCGATATTGAATGCTCTTCAGGCTTGGCCTCAGTTAGCAACTCTGAGGTACATCAGATTTCAGTCGGACAACATCACGACTGTGGCTTACATCAACCATAGAAGTTCCATAGCGATGTTAGAAGTCTCAAAGATAATTCGCTGGGCAGAGACTCACTCTTGCCACCTATCAGCTATCCATATCCCAGGTGTAGAGAACTGGGAGGCGGATTTTTTAAGTCGTCAGACTTTTCATCCGGGAGAGTGGGAACTCCATCCGGAGGTGTTTGCACAATTGATTCATCGCTGGGGCAAACCAGAACTGGATCTCATGGCATCTCGCTAGAACGCCAAGCTTCCTTGTTACGGATCCAGGTCCAGGGATCCCAAGGCGACGCTAATAGATGCTCTAGCAGCGCCCTGGTCTTTCAACCTGGCTTATGTGTTTCCACCGTGTCCTCTGCTCCCTCGACTGATTGCCATGGTCAAGCAGGAGAGAGCATCGGTGATTTTGATAGCCCCTGCGTGGCCACGCAGGACCAGGTAAGCAGATCTGGTGGACATGTCACCCTTTCCACCATGGACTCTGCCTCTGAGACAGGACCTTTTACTTTAGGGTCCTTTCAACCATCCAAATCTAATTTCTCTGAGACTGACTGCCTGGAGATTGAACGCTTGATTTTATCAAAGCGTGGCTTCTCCGAGTCAGTCATTGATACCTTAATAAAGGCACGAAAGCCTGTCACCAGGAAAATTTACCATAAAATATGGCGTACATATCTTTATTGGTGTGAATCCAAGGGTTAGGATTCCCAGGATTTTATCTTTTCTCCAAGATGGTTTGGAAAAAGGATTGTCAGCTAGTTCCTTAAAAGGACAGATTTCTTCTCTGTCCTTTTGCATAAGCGTCTGGCAGATGTTCCAGACGTTCAGGCATTTTGTCAGGCTTTGGTTAGAATCAAGCCTGTGTTTAAACCTGTTGCTCCCCCATGGAGCTTAAATTTGGTTCTTAAGGTTCTTCAAGGAGTTCCGTTTGAACCTCTTCATTCCATAGATATCAGACTTTTATCTTGGAAAGTTCTGTTTTTGGTAGCTATTTCCTCGGCTCGTAGAGTCTCCGAGTTATCTGCTTTACAATGTGATTCTCCTTATCTGATCTTCCATACGGATAAGGTAGTCCTGCGTACCAAACCTGGGTTTTTACCTAAGGTGGTATCTAACAAGAATATCAATCAAGAGATTGTTGTTCCATCCTTGTGTCCTAATCCTTCTTCAAAGAAGGAAGTCTATTACACAATCTGGACGTGGTTCGTATTTTAAAGTTTTACTTACAAGCTACTAAAGATTTTTGTCAAACATCTGCTTTGTTTGTTGACAGAGGAGAGGTCAAAAGGCTTCGGCAACCTCTTTTTTTTTGGCTAAGAAGCATAGTCCGCTTAGCCTATGAGACTGCTGGCCAGCAGCCTCCTGAAAGGATTACAGCTCATTCTACTAGAGCTGTGGCTTCCACTTGGGCCTTTAAAAATGAGGCTTCTTTTGAACAGATTTGCAAGGCGGCGACTTGGTCTTTGCTTCATACTTTTTCAAAATTCTACAAATTTGATATTTTTGCTTCTTCGGAGGCTATTTTTGGGAGAAAGGTTTTACAGGCAGTGGTACCTTCCGTTTAAGTACCTGCCTTGTCCCTCCCTTCATCCGTGTACTTTAGCTTTGGTATTGGTATCCCACAAGTAATGGATGATCCGTGGACTGGATACACCTTACAAGAGAAAACACAATTTATGCTTACCTGATAAATTTCTTTCTCTTGTGGTGTATCCAGTCCACGGCCCGCCCTGTCATTTTAAGGCAGGTAATTTTTTCATTTAAACTACAGTCACCACTGCACCCTATGGTGTCTCCTTTCTCTGCGTGTTTTCGGACGAATGACTGGATATGGCAGTTAGGGGAGGAGCTATATAACAGCTCTGCTGTGGGTGTCGTCTTGCAACTTCCTGTTGGGAATGAGAATATCCCACAAGTAATGGATGATCCGTGTAATGGATACACCACAAGAGAAATACATTTATTAAGTAAGCATAAATTGTGTTTTTGAAAGGTGCATAACTACAAATGAAGGGATAGATATAGAAGTGTATGTGATATAAGTCCTGTGAGGTTCCAAGCATATAGAGTTCAGGAATCCTCTATATAGGCCTCCTTGGAGTCTTAATTTGGTTTTGAAGACTTTGCAGGTTCCTCCTTTTGAGCCTATGCATTCTTTGGATATTAAACTACTTTCTTGTAAAGTGTTGTTTCTTTTGGCTATCTCTTCAGCTAGAAGAGTTTCCAAATTGTCTGCTCTCTCTTGTGAGTGGTTTTCTGATTTTCCATCAGGATAAGGCTGTTTTGCAGAGTTTGTTTAATTTTTTTCCTAAGGTTGTGAATTCTAACAAAATTAGTAGGGAAATTGTTCCTTCCTTCCTTGTGTCCTAATCCCAAAAATGCTCTTGAAAGATATTTGCATTCTTTGGATGTTGTAAGAGCTTTGAAATATGTTGAAGCTACTAAAGATTTCAGGAAGATTTCTAGTCTATTTGTTGTCTTCTCTGGTTCTAGGAAAGGTCAGAAAGCTTCTGCCATTTCTTTGGCATCTTGGTTTAAGCTTTTGATTCATAAAGCTTATTTGGAGGCAGGACAGTCCCAGCATAGAGGATCACAACTCATTCTACTAGATCAGTCTCCACTTCTTGGGTTTTTAAAAATGAAGCTTCAGTTGATCAGATTTGCAAAGCAGCAACTTGGTCTTCTTTGCATACATTTACTGCATTTTACCATTTTGATGTATTTGCTTCTTCTGAAGCAGTCTTTGGTAGAAAAGTTCTTCAGGAAGCTGTTTTAGTTTTATTCTTTTGCTAGTGTTTTAAGTTTTTTTCTTTCAATTTATGAGAAAAACTTATTTTTTAGTGAATTTAATTTTTTCAGCGGAAAATGGCTGTTTTTATTTTATCCCTCCCTTTCTAGTGACTCTTCTGTGGACTTCCACATCTTGGGTATTTCTATCCCATACGTCACTAGCTCATGGACTCTTGCCCATTACATGAAAGAAAACATAATTTATCTAAGAACTTACTTGATAAATTAATTTTTCATATTGGCAAGAGTCCATGAGACCCACCCATTTTCTGGTGGTTATGATTTTTGTATAAAAGCACAATTATATTTCCAGTTCCTCTTTTTTTTGTATGCTTTTTTACTTCTTTTTCTATCACCCCACTACTTGGCTATTCGTTAAACTGAATTGTGGGTGTGGTGAGGGGTGTATTTATAGGCATTTTGAGGTTTGGGAAACTTTGCCCCTCCTGGTGGGATTGTATATCCCATACGTCACTAGCTCATGGACTCTTGCCAATATGAAAGAAATGAATTTATCAGGTAAGTTCTTACATAAATTATGTTTTTCAGATAGCAAGGTTTCTGCTAATCTGTTACTTAGATCGACCCCTCTCCTAGGTTGGTGAGAGAATCCGCCGGTGGTTCCTGATGGGGAGTCTCAGATTTGGACAGTATAATTCCTTCATCTGATGCTGGGGTAGACTACTTCAGATGTATGCTTGCCCACCTCGTGTACTGTTAAAGGAAGTTGTAGCTACCTGCAAGACACTGATACTCCTGTTGTTGTCAACACTTGGAAGTTTTGTAAACTTTATTTGTATCTCTGATTCCTTCCTAGGTGGATCTGTTTTTAGGTGTGCTATGGAGATTCCACAGGAATAGGAGGTTCTAGGGAAAACTTTCCCCCTGTCTCCTGTCCTTTAAAGGATTTTTCTGTTGCTGTCTCCAATTAAATGCATGTTGCACTTCGTAGAAGTTTTTCTACTGGGGCCAGAGAGCCTCGACCCCTATGGAGGGTAGCTAGCTCCTTACGGATCATTAGATAAGAAGCTGAAGGTTAATTGTTCTTTAAGAGCAATGCATTGTCATTTTAGACTTGTTATGCTAGCCCGCGGTTAGCCTTTGTGGCCTAGTGGTTAGCAAGCCTGGCTTGAGGGCTCATGATTTAGTGCTCGAACCCAGTCATGGGCATTTGTGCCCTTCTCTCAATACTTAACAAAGCAGCATATTTCTTAGAGGGCTGATTTTTTTGGTCAGTGGAGAAACCTACCGGTGGCTTAGTGGTTCAGCCTAGGTTTATAGCTCTGCAGTTGCAGCTTCAATATTTAGGTTTCTCTTGTAAGATGTATCGAGTCCACAGATACATCCTTACTTGTGGGATATTCTTCTCCCCTACAGGAAGTGGCAGAGAGAGCACCCACAGCAGAGCTGCCTATATAGCTCCCCCCTTAGCTCCACCCCCCAGTCATTCTCTCTGCCTGCTTAACTGCTAGGAAGGGCAAAGAGGAGTGTGGTGACAAAAATGTTAGGTTTTTATTTTCTCAAGCAAAAGTTTGTTATTTTTAAATGGTACCGGTGTGTACTATTTACTCTCTGGCAGAAAAGGGATGAAGATTTCTGCAAGGAGGATGATGATCTTAGCATTTTGTAACTAAGATCCACTGCTGTTCTCACAAGGGCTGAAGAGTACAGGAAAACGTCAGTTGGGGGAAATGTTTGCATTAAGGTATATTCAGTCTATTTTTTTTCTAGACAGACTGTGTTATTTCTAGAAAGGCTGGCAATATCCCCGTGAGGGAAGGGTAAGCTGTATTCAGACACTTGGATAGGAATTTAAGCTTGCATGAAGGGCTCATTAGTTACTGGTGACACTGTTTGGTAAAAACGTTTTTGTTTATTCAGTGAATGATGCAATTAGAACGTTTTTTTGAAAGGACTAAAGGGGTCATTGTGGCATATTTTTGAGTTTTCTAACCCACATGGTTAATTTAGAGACACTCTAGTGTTTGTCTGTTAGGCCTCAAAACATTGAGTGAGGTGGGAGGGGCCTATTTTCGCGCCTCAGTTGTGCAGTTTCTTTTCCTCTGAGACTTCTAACTGCTTCTCCAGAGGTTCCTGCCATGTTTGAGGGCTGTAAAAGAAGTTTTTTCCCCACAAATTGTTCTGAAGGGCAGGTAGGAGCCACAGCAGAACTGTGGCAAAGTGCTGAAATTCTTTTTTACTGGTTTTGATGTTTTTTCAATCTGGTTTTGCCATTAAGGGGTTAATTGTTTATTTGCATAGCTGTGCAAAGTTACTAAGGCTATATGATACTACTGTAAAAATTTTGTTATGTTTACTGCTTTTTTACACTGTTTTGCAGAATTTGTGCAGCTTTTTTTCTCTTAAAGGCACAGTACCGTTTTGTTTCTAAGTGTTATTTACTTTGATTACAGTGTTTTCCAAGCTTGCTTGTTACATTACTAGCATGTTTAACATGTCTGACACCAAGGAAAATCCTTGTTCAATATGTTTGGAAGCCATTGTGGTACCCCCTCTTAGAATGTGTCCCAATTTTACTGATATGTCTATAAACTATAAAGAACAAATATTAGCACTTAAAAATAGAGCAATAGATGATTCTCAGTCAGAAGTAAATGAGGGTTTAGCATCTAGCTCTCCCCAAGTGTCACAACCAGTATCACCCGCACAAGTGACGCCAAGTACCTCTAGTGCGTTGAATTCATTTATTTTACAAGACATGGCCACAGTTATGAATACAACCCTCACAGAGGTTTTATCCTGACTGCCTGGTTTTCAAGGAAAGCAGGACAGCTCTGTGTTAAGGAAAAATGCTGAGCAGTCTGACGCTTTAGTAGTGGTATCTGATATGCCCTCACAATGCTCTGAGGTAGGGGTGAGGAATTTATCTGAGGGAGAAATTTCTGATTCAGGAAAGACGCTTCCTCAGACAGATTCTGATATGACAGCCTTTAAATTTAAGCTTGAACATCTCCGCTTATTGCTCAGGGAGGTATTAGCGGCTCTAGATGATTTTGACCCTATAGTGGTCCCAGAGAAATTTTGTAAGATGGATAAATACTTAGAGGTTCCTATTTACATTGATGCTTTTTTCCAGTCCCTAAGAGGATTGTGAGTATTATTGCTAAGGAGTGGGATAGACCAGGTATCCCGTTCATTCCCCCCTCCTGTTTGAAGAAAATGTTTCCCATATCTGACACCATGCGGGACTCGTGGCAGACAGTTCCTAAGGTGGAGGGAGCTATTTCTACTCTAAGTGTACAACTATACCTATTGAAGTCAGTTGTGCTTTCAAAGATCCTGTGGATAAAAAATTAGAGGGTCTCCTGAAGAAAATTTTTGTTCATCAAGGTTTTCTTCTTCAACCTATTGAGGGCATTGTTCCTGCAACTACTGCAGCTGCTTTCTGGTTTGAGGCTCTAGAAGAGGCTCTTCAGATGGAGACTCCATTAGAAGAAATTTTGGACAGAATTAAGGCCCTTAAATTGGCTAATTCTTTTATTACAGATGCCGCTTTTCAACTGGCTAAATTAGCGGCAAAGAATTCAGGTTTTGCCATTTTAGCACACAGGGCGTTATGGCTTAAATCCTGGTCTGCTGATGTGTCATCTAAAACTAAACTTTTGAACATCCCTTTCAAAGGAAAGACCCTATTCGGGCCTGAACTGAAAGAGATTATTTCAGACATCACTGGAGGGAAAGGTCATGCCCTCCCTCAGGATAGATCAAATAAGATGAGGACCAAACAAAATAATTTTCGTTCCTTTTGGAATTTCAAGAGTGGTCCTGCTTCAGCTTCCTCTGCTGCGAAGCAAGAGAGGGCATTTTGCCCAATCCAAGTCAGTCTGGAGACCTAACCAGGCTTAGAACAAGGGTAAACCGGCCAGGAAGCCTGGAGCTGCCTCTAAGACAGCATGAAGGGGTAGCCCCCGATCCAGGACCAGATCTAGTAGGGGGCAGACTCTCTCTCTTCGCTCAGGCTTGGGCAAGAGATGTTCACGATCCCTGGGTTTTAGAAATTGTGTCCCAGGGATATTTTCTGGAATTCAAAGGCTCTCTTCCAAGGGGGACTTTTCACATTTCTCGATTGTCTGTAAACAGACAAAGAGAGAGGCGTTCTTACGCTGTGTAGAAGACCTACATACCATGGGGGTGATCCGCCCAGTCCCAAAAGAGGAACAGGGGCTAGGTTTTTACTCAAACCTGTTTGTGGTTTCCAAAAAAAGAGGGAACTTTCAGATCAATCTTGGATCTCAACATTCTAAACAAGTTCCTCAAAGTTCCATCATTCAAGATGGAGACTATTCAGTCTATTCTACCTCTGATCCAGGAGGGTCAATATATGACCACCGTGGACTTAAAGGATGCGTATCTACACATCCCTATTCACAGAATTTTCACAAGGGTGCTAGGATCCCTTCTGGCGGTTCTACGACCACGGGGCATAGCAGTGGCGCCTTATCTAGACGACATCTTATTTCAGGCGTCAACTTTCCAGCTATCCATTGTGTTGGCTTTTCTGAGATCTCACAGGTGGACGGTGAACATAAAAAAGAGTTCTCTCTTCCCTCTTATAAGAGTTTCCTTCCTAGGGACTCTGATAGACTCGGTAGACCAGTTGCCGAGCTATTCATTCCATTCCTCGGCCATCAGTGGCTCAGTATATGGAGGTAATCGGACTCATGGTAGCGTCAATGGACATAGTTCCTTTTTCCCGTCTACACCTCAGACCACTACATCTATGCATGCTCATACAGTGGAATGGGGATTATGCAGATTTGTCTCCTCAACTGCATCTGGACCAGGAGACCAGAGATTCTCTTCTCTGGTGGTTGTCTCAGGGCCACCTGTCTCAGGGAATGTGTTTCCGCAGGCCAGAGTGGCTCATTGTAACGACAGATACCAGCCTGCTAGGCTGGGATGCAGTCTGGATCTCCCTGAAAGCACAGGGCTTATGGTCTTGGGAGGAATCTCTTCTCCCGATAAATATTCTAGAACTGAGAGCGAAATTCAATGCACTTCAGGCGTGGCTTCAGCTTGCTGCGGCCAAATTCATCAGGTTTCAGTCAGACAACATCACGACTGTAGCTTATATCAATCATCAAGGAGGAACAAGGAGTTCTCTAGCGATGATGGAGGTAACCAAAAATAATCCGATGGGCAGAGGATCACTCTTGCCATCTCTCAGCAATCCACATCCCAGGAGTAGAGAACTGGGAGGCGGATTTCCTAAGTCGTTAGACTTTTCATCTGGGGGAGTGGGAACTCCATCCGGAGGTATTTGCCCAGCTGATTCAGCTATGGGGCACACCAGAATTGGATCTGATGGCGTCCCATCAGAATGCCAAACTTTCTCGTTATGGGTCCAGATCCCGGGATCCCAAGGCGGTACTGATAGATGCTCTAGCAGTGCCTTGGTCCTTCAATCTGGCCTATGTATTTCCTCTCCTTCTACGTCTGGTTGCCAGAATAAAGCAGGAAAGAGCTTTGGTGATTCTGCTAGCACCTGCGTGGCCACGCAGGACTTGGTATGCAGACCTAGTGGACATGTCCTCGGTTCTACCATGGACTCTTCCAATGAGGCAGGACCTTCTAATCCAAGGTCTATTCACGCATCCAAATCTAATTTCTCTGCGTCTGACTGCTTGGAGATTGAAAGCCTGATTCTATCAAAGCGTGGTTTCTCTGAGTCGGTCATTGATACCCTGATTCAGGCTAGAAAGCCTGTCACCAGGAAGATCTATCATAAGATTTGGCACAAATATCTTTATTTGTGTGAATCCAAAGGTTACTCGTGGAGTAAGATTAGGATTCTTAGAATATTGTCTTCTCTCCAAGAAGGTTTGGTGAAGGGATTATCAGCTAGTTCCTTATAAGGAGAAATATCTTCTTTGTCTATTCTTCTACACAAACGTCTGGCAGATGTCCCTGATGTTCAAGCATTTAGTCAGGCTTTGGTCAGAATCAAGCCTGTATATAAACCTGTTGCTCCGCCATGGAGCCTAAATTTAGTTCTTAAAGTTCTTCAAGGGGTTCCGTTTGAACCTATGCATTCCATGGATATTAAGCTTCTATCTTGGAAAGTTTTCTTTTTAGTAGCTATCTCTTTGGCTCGAAGAGTTTCTGAGCTATATGCTTTACAGTGTGATTCCCCTTATCTTATTTTCCAGGTGGTTTTGCGTACCAAACCTGGGTTTCTTCCTAAGGTTGTTTCTTATAAGAATATCAATCAAGAGATTGTTGTTCCTTCACTGTGTCCTAATCCTTCAAAGAAGGAACGTCTGTTGCACAATCTTGATGTGGTTCGTGCTTTAAAGTTCTACTTACAAGCAACTAAAGATTTCCGTCAAACATCTTCATTGTTTGTTGTTTATTCTGGTAAGCGGAGAGGCAGAAGGCTACGGCTACCTCTCTTTCCTTTTGGCTGAAAAGCATCTTCCGTTTGGCTTATGAGACTGCTGGCCAACAGTCTCCTGAAAGAATTACTGCTCATTCTACTAGAGCTGTGGCTTCCACATGGCTTTTAAAAATGAGGCTTCTGTTCAACAGATTTGTAATGCGGCGACTTGGTCTTCGTTTCATACTTTTTCCAAATTTTACAAATTTGATACTTTTGCTTCTTCGGAGGCTATTTTTGAGAGGTTCTACAAGCAGTGGTGCCTCCCGTTTAAGGTCCCTGTCTTGTCCCTCCCTTCATCCGTGTCCTAAAGCTTTGGTATTGGTATCCCACAAGTAAGGATGAATCCGTGGACTTGATACATCTTACAAGAGAAAACATAATTTATGCTTACCTGATAAATTTATTTCTCTTGTGATTATCGAGTCCACGGCCCGCCCTGTTTATTAAGACAGGCATATATATATTTTTATTTTTAAACTTTCAGTCACCACTGCACCCTATAGTTTCTCCTTTTTCTTCCTAGCCTTCGGTCGAATGACTGGGTGGTGGAGCTAAGGGGGGAGCTATATAGGCAGCTCTGCTGTGGGTGCTCTCTCTGCCACTTCCTGTAGGGGAGGAGAATATCCCACAAGTAAGGATGAATCCGTGGACTCGATACATCACAAGAGAAATAAATTTATCAGGTAAGCATAAATTATGTTTTTCTCCATTTCCACGCTTTCTTTTCAAGGATGAGACCTTGTTGGATTTGGTCTGACAGAATTATCCTCTGACTTACGGAGGGAAAAAGGTTTTTTTTTCTACCACGTCAAGATAGTAAGACTAACGGAAAGTTTTTCTTTTCCTTTTTTCTGCATTTGTTAGGTCTTGGTATCCAACTAATCTTAGTTCAATCTAAGATTTCCTCTCGTGGGCAGATTTCTCCTTTTAGAGTATCTGCAGTGCAGGTTTGATAGGAAACATTCCTTGAACTGGGTTCAAGATCTTCATCTCTGGGAGTGATTGTTCCAGTCTGGGAACAAGATCTAGGTACTCTCTCAGGTTTTGACCTTCAAGTAGTATCCATTTTCCTTTGGTTCAAGAAGGGCTTGTTCATATTGAACATAGACCTGAAGGATGTGTTTTTTGTTCCCATGATCAAGATCTTCTCAAGTTTCTTAGTTTCGTCATCCTAGAAGTACTTGTAGGTCTCGGAATATTGCATGGGGGACTCTGGATCTTATATGATCAGGTGTCATCCTTCCTTCGAGCAAACTCTCTTTCAAGAGACCTTGTCCAGCCTTCTTTCCTATGGTTAGGAAATTATTCTGGAGAAGGGGTCCTTTGCTCCATCTGCAAGGGTGTTTTATTTGGGGAGCTTCATAGATCTTCTATCTAGGAGAAGATCTCTAACAGGGATTAGGAGTTTTCTTTTTGTTCTCCCTGCAGGCTTCTGTCTGGCCATCAGCAAGCTTTGGGGGTCTGGTAGATAGCTTAGTCGTTTTGTAACCAGAAGGTTGGGAGGGAATTGGTCTGATGGTTGCCATGAACATCATTCCCTTTACTATTTTTCGGATCTGTCTCAGTGGATAGATATAGATCAGTAGATAGAGGCTCCCTCCAGTAATGGTTTTTAAGGAGTTCCTGTCTCAGGGCGCATGCTCTGGAGACATTCCTGGGAGGCACAGAAAATATTGTTCTCGAAAGTGTATGCGCTCCTCTTTTACAGTGAGGGCGAGTTACATTGCTCTGATGGCTTGGCCTCAGTCGTTATTAAATTGACTTACATAATCTACCAGGGTGGAACTCTGAGCCTTGTTGGAGGTGATTTTATTTGTTCAGTGGGTGGCAGCTCACAATTGCTGTCTGTGTTCCTCTCTTTAGGGGTGAACAATTGGACTTCTGAGCAGACAGATGATTAATTCCGGGGAGTGGGCTCTCTGTCCGGAGGTGTTTTCTAGGTAAACCCTAAAAAGGGCGGTTCTGGAGTTGGCTTCTGGCATTTCGGCAGACCGCCAAGCTTATGAGGTTAGGTTCATGGTCAAGCGATTCGCAGACCACCTTGATAAATGTTCTGGCGTTTTTTTATTGGGAACCAGTAGTGCATTCCTATTTCCTCCGTTTTTCTCTCCTTTCACAAGTCTTTATTCGTATCAAGCAGGAGAGAGAGTCAGTGATTCTAATAGCCCCTGTGTGGCCTCGCAGGATCTAGTATGCAGACCTAGTGGAATAATCTCCTCTCCCTTCTTGGAGACTGTCTCTGAGGAAAGGACCTTCTGACTCAGGGTCCCTCTCTTCATTCTATTTTCGCTTCTCTAAAGCTGTCTGCTTGGATATTGATTGCTTAATTGGTCTAAGTATGGTTACTAGAAAGTTTTCCCATAAGATATAGCGTAAATATCTTATTGGTGTGAGAAGGGGTTTTCGGTCAATGCCCTCAGGGGTCAGATCTCTGCCCTATCGATTCTGCTGTTCTAGCGTCTGGCGGATGTGCCGGATGTCCAATCCTTTGTCAGGCCCGGGTCAGTTTCAGGCCTATGTTTATATCAGTTGCTCCATCTTGGAACCTTAACCTTGTCCTTATAGTTTTGCAACAGGCTCTGTTTGGGCCTATGCATTCCTTAGATATTAAGATGTTTTCTTGGGAGGTTTTGTTTCTTGTTGCCAATTTCTTCTGTTAGGAGAGTCTCTGAACTCTCGGCGTTGCAGTTTTATCCCCCTTATCTTATCTTCATTCTGATAAGGTGGTTCTGCGTACTAAGTTAGGTTTCCTTCCTAAAGTTGTTTCAAATAGGATTATGATCAGGAAATAGTTGTCTTCCTTGTGTCCTAATCCTTCTCATAAGGAGCGTTTTCTGCACAATCTAGATGTGGTCTGTGCGCCAAAATTCTACTTGCAGGCGACTAAGGACTTTTGCCAGTCTTCTGCTGTTTGTCTGTTTCTCTGGGAAACTCAAGGGTCAGAAGGCTACGGCTACTTTTCTTTCGCTCTGGCTGAAGAGTATAATTCGTTTGGCCTATGTAACTGCTGGACCGCAGCCTCCTGAGAGAATCACGGCTAAGTCCACAAGGGCTGTTTCTTCTTCCTGGGCTTTCAAAGATGAAGCTTCTGTTGAACAAATTTGCAATGCTGCAGCTTGGTCCTCTATGCATATTTTTTCTAAATTTGATACTTTTGCCTCGTCTGAGGCTTCCTTTGGGAGAAAGGTTCTTCAAGTAGTGGTGCCTTCTGTTTAGGTTACTTGTCTTGTCCCTCCTTTATCATCTGTGTCCTCTAGCTTGGGTATTGATTCCCAACAGTAATTGATGATCCGTGGACTCACCGTATCATTAGAAAGAAAACTAAATTTATGCTTACTTTATAAATTTATTTATTTCTTGACACGGTGAGTCCACGACACGCCCTGTTTTTTCAGACAGTTTTTTTTATTTAAACCTCAGGCACCTCTGCACCTTGTGTTATTTCCTTTCTCTTCTTTTCCTTCAGTCGAATGACTGGGGGTTGTGGGAAGGGGAGTGATATTCAACAGCTTTGCTGTGGTACTCTTTGTCTCCTCCTGCTGGCCGGGAGTGATATTCCCAACAGTATTTGATGATGATCCGTGGACTCATCATGTCAAGAAATAAATAAATTTATCAGGTAAGCATAAATTTCGTTTTTTTTCATAATGGCGAGAGTCCACCAGACAGTTTGCAGCAGTACCAGTTTATACTTCACTTGCCTTGCTTATCTTTCCTACTTTTTTGTTTTACACCATTTGCTTGGTCATAGGACTCAGTTGTATAGGGGAGTGGAAGAGATTAAAAGCTCTGGTATGTTGGGTGTTTTTACAAAGGTTAAGATAGAACGCACAAGCGCCAGAAAGTGGCTGAAATACCCAAAGAAAACAATAGTTTGTAGTAAAAAAAGAGTATTTTTTTATTAGCTGTATTATATATGACAGAAAAAAAATATATTTGGATAGATAGATCACAAGGTTTTTACTTCGTTAAAAAACAAATTATTATCACAATGCTAGAAGTGATAAGTATATTCAGGTTGGCCAACCTTTAGTTAAAATTTATAAAAAATGTATAAAACACTGAGCAGTGTAAAATAGTAAATGGTTTCTTATATGATAGATAAGGATAAATAAGGAGTTTTCTCTCAGTATATTATGATCACAAGGACTCCATACCGTTAAATAACGGAGTTCATAAGAGCCTATAGCAAAGTTTCAAAAGAAATTTTCAATACAATATGTTTTTATATCAAATAGTATAAACTACAGTAAGGTTGTAGTGTTAAACTTCACTAGTGGTAAAATGTTTATTCTCTATACCGGTGTGGTAGTATTATAGTTTTGAAGCCGGTGTTAATGTACAATCCTCAGGCTAACTATAACTCATCACCGGTATGGATATTTAAATGCAGCTGAACGGTACCTTTAGAATCGTAGAAAAGTGCACTGTGAGGTCTTATGCTTCCCTTCAACTGAAGCTTGGTGTCGAAATCCTGGAAACTTAAAGTTGGTGGCAGCCGATTGTGGAGCCGGTTTGATCTATTCGGCGTTCTCCCGCTGTGAATACAGAGTCCGAGCCTTCTCCAGAAGGGGCTCTGATTGGTTCTTGCTTTTGGGGGAGTGCCCACTTCAATAGTGGATAGCGGCTCTACGGCTGTATTTGGAAGTGAATCTGTTAGGTTCTTATCGATGTCCTTAGTGGGGTGAAAAAGAAAGCAACGCGTTTCTGCTGAGATTAGTCAGCCTTTGTCAAGCTGCTTTTTCAACCTCCTATTAATGTTTAAATAGCCCCCTTAGGCTTCCTATTTGCTGATACTAATTGAACAATTTCTTCAACGTAATCCTTACACACACATTGTGTTTAAAAGTGAAATGTGCAATAAAAACGATTTAGATCATTTATACTAAAATATACACACTTCGGCAATTGTTTATGGTAAAAGCCTGGATATAAAAAATGTTTGGTTTAAAAATAATAGCAGATAAAAAATATATATAAAATATACAGATATTTACTAAGACTGTTTAAATTTGTTTATTTTGGGTATATTTGCGTTGTATAAACAGTAATTTCTTAGGTGATCAAAATAAGGGTGTTTGAAAGAAGAGAGAGGGGAAATTTTAGGGAATTGTGTATATATATATATAAAAAAAATAATTGATATATAAAATGTAGTATATACATAAAAAATATGTCCTTAATAGGGAATATATATATAACTCTAACAATATTGTATTTAGTGGATGCTCTTATCCGTTCTATTTATTAGTCAGGGTAAGTTTAATCCTATAGCTCCCAGCAATTGTTATTTTAGGTATTTAAAAAGCAATTACGGTTGAAATCTAAGTTTAGCCCTTTTGGTTTTAGTGTTTGGAGCTCAAAAATCCATTTTGCTTCCTTTTGTAATAATGCATATGATAGATTCCCCAGAAAAATCCCCAGATTCCCAAACATTTTTATATCCAGGTTTTTACCATAAACAATTGCCGAAGTGTGTATTTTTGTATAAATGATCTAAATCGTTTTTATTGCACATTTCACTTGTAAACACAATATGTGTGTAAGGATTACGTTGAAGAAATTGTTCAATTAGTATCAGCAAATAGGAAGTTTAAGGAGGCTATTTAAACATTAATAGGAGGTTGAAAAAGCAGCTTGACAAAGGCTGACTAATTTCAGCAAAACGCGTTGCAACTACACTTCCAACTACAGCCGTAGAGCCGCTATCCACTATTGAAGTGGGCACTCCCCCAAAAGCAAGAACCAATCAGAGCCCCTTCTGGAGAAGGCGCGGACTCTGTGTATTCACAGCGGGAGAACGCCGAATAGATCAGACCGGCTCCACAATCGGCTGCCACCAACTTTAAGTTTCCAGGATTTCGACACCAAGCTTCAGTTGAAGGGAAGCATAAGACCTCACAGTGCACTTTTCTACGATTCTAAAGGTACCGTTCAGCTGCATTTAAATATCCATACCGGTGATGAGTTATAGTTAGCCTGAGGATTGTACATTAACACCGGCTTCAAAACTTTAATACTACCACACCGGTATAGAGAATAAACATTTTACCACTAGTGAAGTTTAACACTACAACCTTACTGTAGTTTATACTATTTGATATAAAAACATATTGTATTGAAAATTTCTTTTGAAACTTTGCTATAGGCTCTTATGAACTCCGTTATTTAACGGTATGGAGTCCTTGTGATCATAATATACTGAGAGAAAACTCCTTATTTATCCTTATCTATCATATAAGAAACCATTTACTGTTTTACACGTCAGTGTTTTATACATTTTTTATAAATTTTAACTAAAGGTTGGCCAACCTGAATATACTTATCACTTCTGGCATTGTGATAATAATTTGTTTTTTAACGAAGTAAAAACCTTGTGATCTATCTATCCAAATATATTTTTTTTCTGTCATATATAATACAGCTAATAATAAAAATACTCTTTTTTTTTACTACAAACTATTGTTTTCTTTGGGTATTTCAGCCACTTTCTTGTGCTTGTGTGTTCTATCTTAACCTTTGTATTGTCTTTTGGGGACCTTTAGAGGAAGTTCCTGCGAACCCACTAGTATATACCCACTTGTTCTAGCGCAGTTTATAAACCTATCCAACATGTTGGGTGTTTTTGCCTCCTCCTAGTGAAGTTGAGTTTTAGACCACTTGTGATATCTCGTTGACTCACTATCATGAAAGAAATTAATTTATCAGGTAAGCAGAAATGTTTAGTTTCTCCAACATTGGTGTGTCCGGTCCACGGCGTCATCCATAACTTGTGGGAATATTCTCCTCCCCAACAGGAAATGGCAAAGAGCACAGCAAAAGCTGTCCATATAGTCCCTCCCAGGCTCCGCCCCCCCCCAGTCATTCTCTTTGCCGCTCTGAACAAGTAGCATCTCCACGGAGATGGTGAAGAGTATGTGGTGTTTAGTTGTAGTTTTATTCTTCTATCAAGAGTTTGTTATTTTAAAATAGTGCTGGTATGTACTATTTACTCTGAAACAGAAAGAGATGAAGAGTTCTGTTATGAGAGGAGTATGATTTTAGCAGCAGTAACTAAAATCGATTGCTGTTCCCACACAGGACTGTTGAGCTGAGAGAACTTCAGTTGGGGGGAACAGTTTGCAGACTTTTCTTCTTAAGGTATGACTAGCCATTTTTCTAACAAGACTGTGTAATGCTGGAAGGCTGTCATTTTTTCCCCTCATGGGGATCGGTAAGCCATTTTCTTAGTCTCAAACAGAATAAAGGGCTTATTATGGGCTATAAACTGGTAGACACTTTTATGGGCTAAATCGATTGCTTTATTTAGGTATTATATACAGTTTGAAGTTGAATTTCACACTTTATAACTTTGGGGAACGTTCTTTTATGCCAGGCACTTGTTTAGACACCTTCCCAGTAAGGAAGGGCCTTTCTCTGTAGTAGGCAGAGCCTCATTTTCGCGCCATTACTGCACAGTTACTTTTGAGATCAGTACATGCAGCTGCATGTGTGTGGGTCTAGAATTCTTTGAAAAGGTTCCCAGAAGGCTTCATTTGGTATCGTATACTCCCCTGGGATTGGTGAAGTCGCAGCAAAGGCTGGGGCTGGGACTGTAAGGGGGTTAAAATTGTAAACGGCTCCGGTTTCTCCAACATAGGTGTGTCCGGTCCACGGCGTCATCCTTACTTGTGGGATATTCTCTTCCCCAACAGGAAATGGCAAAGAGCCCAGCAAAGCTGGTCACATGATCCCTCCTAGGCTCCGCCTACCCCAGTCATTCTCTTTGCCGTTGTACAGGCAACATCTCCACGGAGATGGCTTAGAGTTTTTTAGTGTTTAACTGTAGTTTTTATTATTCAATCAAGAGTTTGTTATTTTGAAATAGTGCTGGTATGTACTATTTACTCAGAAACAGAAAAGAGATGAAGATTTCTGTTTGTATGAGGAAAATGATTTTAGCAACCGTCACTAAAATCCATGGCTGTTCCACACAGGACTGTTGAGAGCAATTAACTTCAGTTGGGGGAACAGTGAGCAGTCTCTTGCTGCTTGAGGTATGACACATTCTAACAAGACGATGTAATGCTGGAAGCTGTCATTTTCCCTCTGGGATCCGGTAAGCCATGTTTATTACGATTGTAAATAAGGGCTTCAAAAAAGGGCTTATTAAGACTGTAGACTTTTTTTGGGCTAAATCGATTGATTATTAACACATATTTAGCCTTGAGGAATCATTTTATCTGGGTATTTTGATATAATAATATCGGCAGGCACTGTTTTAGACACCTTATTCTTTAGGGGCTTTCCCAAAGCATAGGCAGAGCCTCATTTTCGCGCCGGTGTTGCGCACTTGTTTTTGAGAGGCATGGCATGCAGTCGCATGTGAGAGGAGCTCTGATACTTAGAAAAGACTTTCTGAAGGCGTCATTTGGTATCGTATTCCCCTTGGGGCTTGGTTGGGTCTCAGCAAAGCAGATACCAGGGACTGTAAAGGGGTTAAAGTTCAAAACGGCTCCGGTTCCGTTATTTTAAGGGTTAAAGCTTCCAAATTTGGTGTGCAATACTTTTAAGGCTTTAAGACACTGTGGTGAAAATTTGGTGAATTTTGTACAATTCCTTCATGTTTTTTCGCATTTGCAGTAATAAAGTGTGTTCAGTTTAAAATTTAAAGTGACAGTAACGGTTTTATTTTAAAACGTTTTTTTGTACTTGTTATCAAGTTTATGCCTGTTTAACATGTCTGAACTACCAGATAGACTGTGTTCTGAATGTGGGGAAGCCAGAATTCCTATTCATTTAAATAAATGTGATTTATGTGACAATGACAATGATGCCCAAGATGATTCCTCAAGTGAGGGGAGTAAGCATGGTACTGCATCATTCCCTCCTTCGTCTACACGAGTCTTGCCCACTCAGGAGGCCCCTAGTACATCTAGCGCGCCAATACTCCTTACTATGCAACAATTAACGGCTGTAATGGATAATTCTGTCAAAAACATTTTAGCCAAAATGAACACTTATCAGCGTAAGCGCGACTGCTCTGTTTTAGATACTGAAGAGCATGACGACGCTGATATTAATATTTCTGAAGGGCCCCTAACTCAGTCTGATGGGGCCAGGGAGGTTTTGTCTGAGGGAGAAATTACTGATTCAGGGAACATTTCTCAACAAGCTGAACCTGATGTGATTGCATTTAAATTTAAGTTGGAACATCTCCGCATTCTGCTTAAGGAGGTATTATCCACTCTGGATGATTGTGACAAGTTGGTCATCCCAGAGAAACTATGTAAAATGGACAAGTTCCTAGAGGTGCCGGGGCTCCCAGAAGCTTTTCCTATACCCAAGCGGGTGGCGGACATTGTTAATAAAGAATGGGAAAAGGCCCGGTATTCCTTTCGTCCCTCCCCCCATATTTAAAAAATTGTTTCCTATGGTCGACCCCAGAAAGGACTTATGGCAGACAGTCCCCAAGGTCGAGGGAGCGGTTTTCCACTTTAAACAAACGCACCACTATACCCATAGAGGATAGTTGTGCTTTCAAAGATCCTATGGATAAAAAATTAGAAGGTTTGCTTAAAAAGATGTTTGTTCAGCAGGGTTTCCTTCTACAACCAATTTCATGCATTGTCCCTGTCGCTACAGCCGCATGTTTCTGGTTCGATGAGCTGATAAAGGCGGTCGACAGTGATTCTCCTCCTTATGAGGAGATTATGGACAGAATCAATGCTCTCAAATTGGCTAATTCTTTCACCCTAGACGCCACTTTGCAATTGGCTAGGTTAGCGGCTAAGAATTCTGGGTTTGCTATTGTGGCGCGCAGAGCGCTTTGGTTGAAATCTTGGTCGGCTGATGCGTCTTCCAAGAACAAGCTACTTAACATTCCTTTCAAGGGGGAAAACGCTGTTTGGCCCTGACTTGAAAGAGATTATCTCGGATATCACTGGGGGTAAGGGCCACGCCCTTCCTCAGGATCGGCCTTTCAAGGCAAAAAATAAACCTAATTTTCGTCCCTTTCGTAGAAACGGACCAGCCCAAAGTGCTACGTCCTCTAAGCAAGAGGGTAATACTTCTCAAGCCAAGCCAGCCTGGAGACCAATGCAAGGCTGGAACAAGGGAAAGCAGGCCAAGAAACCTGCCACTGCTACCAAGACAGCATGAAATGTTGGCCCCCGATCCGGGACCGGATCTGGTGGGGGGCAGACTCTCTCTCTTCGCTCAGGCTTGGGCAAGAGATGTTCTGGATCCTTGGGCGCTAGAAATAGTCTCCCAAGGTTATCTTCTGGAATTCAAGGGACTTCCCCCAAGGGGGAGGTTCCACAGGTCTCAGTTGTCTTCAGACCACGTAAAAAGACAGGCATTCTTACATTGTGTAGAAGACCTGTTAAAAATGGGAGTGATTCATCCCGTTCCATTAAGAGAACAAGGGATGGGGTTCTACTCCAATCTGTTTATAGTTCCCAAAAAAGAGGGAACGTTCAGACCAATCTTAGATCTCAAGATCTTAAACATGTTTCTCAAGGTTCCATCGTTCAAGATGGAAACCATTCGAACTATTCTTCCTTCCATCCAGGAAGGTCAATTCATGACCACGGTGGATTTAAAGGATGCGTATCTACATATTCCTATCCACAAGGAACATCATCGGTTCCTGAGGTTCGCATTCCTGGACAAACATTACCAGTTCGTGGCGCTTCCTTTCGGATTAGCCACTGCTCCAAGGATTTTCACAAAGGTACTAGGGTCCCTTCTAGCTGTGCTAAGACCAAGGGGCATTGCTGTAGTACCTTACTTGGACGACATTCTGATTCAAGCGTCGTCCCTTCCTCAAGCAAAGGCTCACACGGACATTGTCCTGGCCTTTCTCAGATCTCACGGATGGAAAGTGAACGTGGAAAAGAGTTCTCTATCTCCGTCAACAAGGGTTCCCTTCTTGGGAACAATAATAGACTCCTTAGAAATGAGGATTTTTCTGACAGAGGCCAGAAAAACAAAACTTCTAGACTCTTGTCGGATACTTCATTCCGTTCCTCTTCCTTCCATAGCTCAGTGCATGGAAGTGATCGGGTTGATGGTAGCGGCAATGGACATAGTTCCTTTTGCACGCATTCATCTAAGACCATTACAACTGTGCATGCTCAGTCAGTGGAATGGGGACTATACAGACTTGTCTCCGAAGATACAAGTAAATCAGAGGACCAGAGACTCACTCCGTTGGTGGCTGTCCCTGGACAACCTGTCACGAGGGATGACATTCCGCAGACCAGAGTGGGTCATTGTCACGACCGACGCCAGTCTGATGGGCTGGGGCGCGGTCTGGGGATCCCTGAAAGCTCAGGGTCTTTGGTCTCGGGAAGAATCTCTTCTACCGATAAATATTCTGGAACTGAGAGTGATATTCAATGCTCTCAAGGCTTGGCCTCAGCTAGCGAGGGCCAAGTTCATACGGTTTCAATCAGACAACATGACAACTGTTGCGTACATCAACCATCAGGGGGGAACAAGGAGTTCCCTGGCGATGGAAGAAGTGACCAAAATCATTCTATGGGCGGAGTCTCACTCCTGCCACCTGTCTGCTATCCACATCCCAGGAGTGGAAAATTGGGAAGCGGATTTTCTGAGTCGTCAGACATTGCATCCGGGGGAGTGGGAACTCCATCCGGAAATCTTTGCCCAAGTCACTCAGCTGTGGGGCATTCCAGACATGGATCTGATGGCCTCTCTTCAGAACTTCAAAGTTCCTTGCTACGGGTCCAGATCCAGGGATCCCAAGGCGGCTCTAGTGGATGCACTAGTAGCACCTTGGACCTTCAAACTAGCTTATGTGTTCCCGCCGTTTCCTCTCATCCCCAGGCTGGTAGCCAGGATCAATCAGGAGAGGGCGTCGGTGATTTTGATAGCTCCTGCGTGGCCACGCAGGACTTGGTATGCAGATCTGGTGAATATGTCATCGGCTCCTCCTTGGAAGCTACCTTTGAGATGAGACCTTCTTGTTCAGGGTCCGTTCGAACATCCGAACCTGGTTTCACTCCAGCTGACTGCTTGGAGATTGAACGCTTGATCTTATCGAAGCGAGGGTTCTCAGATTCTGTTATCGATACTCTTGTTCAGGCCAGAAAGCCTGTAACTAGAAAGATTTACCACAAAATTTGGAAAAAATATATCTGTTGGTGTGAATCTAAAGGATTCCCTTGGGACAAGGTTAAGATTCCTAGGATTCTATCCTTCCTTCAAGAAGGATTGGAAAAAGGATTATCTGCAAGTTCCCTGAAGGGACAGATTTCTGCCTTGTCTGTGTTACTTCACAAAAAGCTGGCCGCTGTGCCAGATGTTCAAGCCTTTGTTCAGGCTCTGGTTAGAATTAAGCCTGTTTACAAACCTTTGACTCCTCCTTGGAGTCTCAATTTAGTTCTTTCAGTTCTTCAGGGGGTTCCGTTTGAACCCTTGCATTCCGTTGATATTAAGTTATTATCTTGGAAAGTTTTGTTTTTAGTTGCAATTTCTTCTGCTAGAAGAGTTTCAGAATTATCTGCTCTGCAGTGTTCTCCTCCTTATCTGGTGTTCCATGCAGATAAGGTGGTTTTACGTACTAAACCTGGTTTTCTTCCAAAAGTTGTTTCTAACAAAAACATTAACCAGGAGATTATCGTACCTTCTCTGTGTCCGAAACCAGTTTCAAAGAAGGAACGTTTGTTGCACAATTTGGATGTTGTTCGCGCTCTAAAATTCTATTTAGATGCTACAAAGGATTTTAGACAAACATCTTCCTTGTTTGTTGTTTATTCCGGTAAAAGGAGAGGTCAAAAAGCAACTTCTACCTCTCTCTCTTTTTGGATTAAAAGCATCATCAGATTGGCTTATGAGACTGCCGGACGGCAGCCTCCCGAAAGAATCACAGCTCATTCCACTAGGGCTGTGGCTTCCACATGGGCCTTCAAGAACGAGGCTTCTGTTGATCAGATATGTAGGGCAGCGACTTGGTCTTCACTGCACACTTTTATCAAATTTTACAAGTTTGATACTTTTGCTTCTTCTGAGGCTATTTTTGGGAGAAAGGTTTTGCAAGCCGTGGTGCCTTCCATTTAGGTGACCTGATTTGCTCCCTCCCTTCATCCGTGTCCTAAAGCTTTGGTATTGGTTCCCACAAGTAAGGATGACGCCGTGGACCGGACACACCTATGTTGGAGAAAACAGAATTTATGTTTACCTGATAAATTACTTTCTCCAACGGTGTGTCCGGTCCACGGCCCGCCCTGGTTTTTTTAATCAGGTCTGATAATTTTTTTCTTTAACTACAGTCACCACGGTACCATATGGTTTCTCCTATGCAAATATTCCTCCTTAACGTCGGTCGAATGACTGGGGTAGGCGGAGCCTAGGAGGGATCATGTGACCAGCTTTGCTGGGCTCTTTGCCATTTCCTGTTGGGGAAGAGAATATCCCACAAGTAAGGATGACGCCGTGGACCGGACACACCGTTGGAGAAAGTAATTTATCAGGTAAACATAAATTCTGTTTTTCACATTTTAAGGGTTAACAGCCTGAAATTTGGGGTGCAATGCTTTGAATGCTTTAAGACACTGTGGTGTACCCTGTTTAACATTTAAAGAGACAGTAACGGTTTTGTTTTAAAACGTTTTTTGTACTTTATTAACCAGTTTAAGCCTGTTTAACATGTCTGTGCCTTCAGATAGATCATGTTCTGTATGTATGGAAGCCAATGTGTCTCCCCCTTCTAATATGTGTGATAATTGTGCCATAGCGTCCAACAAAGTAAGGACAGTACTGTCACAGATGGTAAAGTTGCCCAAGATGATTCCTCAGATGAAGGAAGTAGACATAGTTCTACATCATCTCCTTCTGTGTCTACACCAGTTTTGCCCACGCAGGAGACCCCTAGTACTTCTAGCGCGCCAATGCTTGTTTCTATGCAACAATTGACGGCAGTAATGGATAACTCCATAGCAAATATTTTATCCAAAATGCCAGCATTTCAGAGAAAGCGCGATTGCTCTGTTTTAAACACTGTAGAGCAGGAGGGCGCTGATGATAATTTTTCTGTCATACCCTCACACCAATCTGAAGTGGCAATGAGGGAGGTTTTGTCAGATGGGGAAATTTCTGATTCAGGAAGAATTTCTCAGCAGGCAGAACCTGATGTTGTGACATTTAAATTTAAATTAGAGCATCTCCACGCATTGCTTAAAGAGGTGCTATCTACTCTGGATGATTGTGACAATCTAGTCATCCCAGAAAAATTGTGGAAGATGGACAAGTTCCTTGAGGTCCCGGTGCACCCCAACGCTTTTCCAATACCCAAGCGGGTGGCGGACATAGTGAATAAGGAGTGGGAGAAGCCAGGCATACCTTTTGTCCCTCCTCCTATATTTAAGAAATTATTCCCTATGGTCGACCCCAGAAAGGACTTATGGCAAACAGTCCCTAAGGTCGAGGGGGCGGTTTCTACACTAGCCAAACGCACAACCATTCCTATTGAGGACAATTGTGCTTTCTAAGATCCTATGGATAAAAAATTGGAGGGTTTGCTTAAAAAGATTTTTGTACAGCAAGGTTACCTCCTTCAACCTATTTTGTGTATTATTCCTGTCACTACAGCAGCGTGGTTCTGGTTCGAAGAACTAGAAAAATCGCTCAGTAGGGAGACTCCGTATAGGAAGTCATGGACAGAATTCACGCTCTTAAGTTAGCTAATTCCTTTATTTTAGATGCCGCTTTGCAGTTAGCGAGATTAGCGGCGAAAAATTCAGGGTTTGCAATTGTGGCGCGCAGAGCGCTCTGGCTAAAGTCTTGGTCGGCGGATGTATCTTCCAAGACAAAATTGCTTAATATCCCTTTCAAAGGTAAGACCCTTTTTGGGCCAGAATTGAAAGAAATTATTTCAGACATCACTGGGGGTAAGGGCCATGCCCTCCCACAAGATAGGCCTTTCAAGGCTAAGAATAAGTCCAATTTTCGTTCCTTTTGCAATTTCAGGAACGGACCGGCCTCCAACTCTGCAGCCTCTAGACAAGAGGGTAACGCTTCCCAGACTAAACCAGCTTGGAAACCGATGCAAGGCTGGAACAAGGGTAAGCAGGCCAAGAAGCCTGCTGCTGCTACCAAAACAGCATGAAGGGGTAGCCCCCGATCCGGGACCGGATCTAGTAGGGGGCAGACTCTCTCTCTTTGTTCAGGCTTGGGCAAGAGATGTTCAGGATCCCTGGGCACTAGAAATAGTCTCTCAGGGTTATCTTCTAGAATTCAAGGAACTACCCCCAAGGGGAAGGTTCCACATATCTCGCTTATCTTCAAACCAAATAAAGAGACAGGCATTCTTACATTGCGTAGAAAACCTGTTAAAAATGGGAGTGATACACCCAGTTCCAACTGTGGAACAAGGTCTGGGGTTTTACTCAAGGGAACTTTCAGACCAATTCTGGATTTAAAAATTCTAAACAAATTTCTCAGAGTTCCATCGTTCAAAATGGAAACTATTCGAACGATTTTACCTACAATCCAGGAGGGTCAATTTATGACTACCGTGGATTTAAAGGATGCGTATCTACATATTCCTATCCACAAAGATCATCATCAGTTCCTAAGGTTCACCTTTCTGGACAAGCATTACAAGTTCGTGGCTCTCCCATTCGGGCTAGCCACTGCTCCAAGGATTTTCACAAAAGTGCTCGGGTCCCTTCTAGCGGTTCTAAGACCAAGGGGCATTGCAGTGGCACCTTACCTGGACGACATCCTAATTCAAGCGTCGTCCCTTTCCAAAGCAAAGGCTCATACAGACATTGTTCTAGCCTTTCTCAGATCTCACGGGTGGAAGGTGAACGTAGAAAAAAGTTCCCTGTCTCCGTCGACAAGAGTTCCCTTCTTGGGAACAATAATAGATTCTTTAGAAATGAAGATTTTCCTGACAGATGTCAGAAAGTCAAAGCTTCTAAACGCTTGTCAAGTTCTTCACTCTATTCTGAAGCCTTCCATAGCTCAGTGCATGGAAGTAGTAGGGTTGATGGTTGCAGCAATGGACATAGTTCCTTTTGCTCGAATTCATCTAAGACCATTACAACTGTGCATGCTCAAGCAGTGAAATGGGGACTATACAGACTTGTCTCCAGTGATTCAAGTAGACCAGATGACCAGAGACTCACTCCTTTGGTGGCTGACCCAGGATCACCTGTCCCAGGGAATGAGCTTCCGCAGACCAGAGTGGGTCATTGTCACGACCGACGCCAGTCTATTAGGCTGGGGCGCGGTCTGGGATTCCCTGAAAGCTCAGGGTCTATGGTCTCGGGAAGAGTCTCTTCTCCCGATAAACATTCTGGAACTGAGAGCGATATTCAATGCTCTCCGGGCTTGGCCTCAACTAGCAAAGGCCAGATTCATAAGATTCCAGTCAGACAACATGACGACTGTTGCTTACATCAACCATCAGGGGGGAACAAGGAGTTCCCTGGCGATGAGAGAGGTGTCCAAAATCATCAAATGGGCGGAGGATCGCTCCTGCCACCTATCTGCGATCCATATCCCAGGAGTAGACAACTGGGAGGCGGATTATCTGAGTCGTCAGACTTTCCATCCAGGGGAGTGGGAACTTCACCCGGAGGTGTTTGCCCAGTTGACTCAATTATGGGGCATTCCAGACATGGATCTGATGGCGTCTCGTCAGAACTTCAAGATTCCTTGCTACGGGTCCAGATCCAGGGATCCCAAGGCGACTCTAGTGGATGCATTAGTGGCGCCTTGGTCCTTCAACCTAGCTTATTCGTTTCCACCGTTCCCTCTCATTCCCAGGCTGGTAGCCAGGATCAAACAGGAGAAGGCCTTGGTGATTTTGATAGCTCCTGCATGGCCACGCAGGACTTGGTATGCAGACCTGGTGAATATGTCATCGGCTCCACCATGGAAGCTACCTTTGAGACCGGATCTTCTAGTGCAAGGTCCATTCGAACATCCAAATCTAATTTCTCTCCAGCTGACTGCTTGGAAATTGAACGCTTGATTTTATCCAAGCGTGGGTTTTCGGATTCTGTGATAGATACTCTGGTACAAGCCAGAAAACCTGTGACTAGAAAGATTTACCATAAAATATGGAAAAGATATATCTGTTGGTGTGAATCCAAGGGATTCTCATGGAGTAAGATTAAAATTCCCAGGATCCTTTCCTTTCTCCAAGAAGGTTTGGATAAGGGATTGTCAGCGAGTTCTCTAAAAGGACAGATTTCTGCTCTATCTCTCTTGTTACACAAACGACTGGCAGCTGTGCCAGATGTTCAAGCTTTTGTACAGGCTTTGGTCAGGATCAAGCCTGTTTACAGACCTTTGACTCCCCCCTGGAGTCTAAATTTAGTTCTTTAAGTTCTTCAAGGGGTTCCGTTTGAACCCTTACATTCCATAGATATCAAGTTATTATCTTGGAAAGTTCTGTTTTTGGTTGCTATTTCTTCTGCTAGAAGAGTTTCTGAATTATCTGCTTTGCAGTGTAATCCACCCTATCTGGTGTTCCATTCAGATAAGGTTGTTTTGCGTACTAAACCTGGTTTCCTTCCAAAAGTTGTTTCCAACAAGAATATTAACCAGGAAATAGTTGTTCCTTCTTTGTGTCCGAATCCAATTTCAAAGAAGGAACATTTGTTACACAATTTAGATGTAGTCCGTGCTTTAAAGTTCTATTTAGAAGCAACAAAGGATTTCAGACAAACGTCTTCTCTGTTTGTCGTTTATTCTGGTAAGAGGAGAGGTCAAAAAGGTACTGCTACCTCTCTTTCCTTTTGGCTGAAAAGCATCATCCGATTGGCTTACGAGGCAGCCTCCTGAACGAATCACAGCTCACTCTACTAGGGCTGTGGCTTCCACATGGGCCTTCAAGAACGAGGCTTCTGTTGATCAGATATGTAAGGCAGCGACTTGGTCTTCTCTGCACACTTTCTCCAAATTCTACAAATTTGATACTTTTGCTTCTTCGGAGGCTATTTTTGGGAGAAAGGTTTTGCAAGCCGTGGTGCCTTCTATTTAGGTAACCTGATTTGCTCCCTCCCTTCATCCGTGTCCTAAAGCTTTGGTATTGGTTCCCACAAGTTATGGATGACGCCGTGGACCGGACACACCAATGTTGGAGAAAACAGAATTTATGCTTACCTGATAAATTACTTTCTCCAACGGTGTGTCCGGTCCACGGCCCGCCCTGGTTTTTTAATCAGGTTTGAAAAATTTCTTTCTTTATACACTACAGTCACCACGGCACCCTATAGTTTCTCCTTTTTTTTTTCTCCTATCCGTCGGTCGAATGACTGGGGGGGGGCGGAGCCTGGGAGGGACTATATGGACAGCTTTTGCTGTGCTCTTTGCCATTTCCTGTTGGGGAGGAGAATATTCCCACAAGTTATGGATGACGCCGTGGACCGGACACACCGTTGGAGAAAGTAATTTATCAGGTAAGCATAAATTCTGTTTTTTCTGTTTTAGTTGTTCCTATTAGCCAGTAAGCAATAGAGTTCCAGGATTGAATTATGCATTTTTAAAGCTAAAAAAAAACTTTTTGCGTAACCTTTTTCCCCACAAATATTTTAACGTTTGACTGCTTTCCTTTCATATACATGAGAAAATATTTTTGTGCACTATGTTTTTAAATATTTCTGATGCTGTCACCAAGTCTTTGCTTCAAGCTAGAAAGTCTATTATTCTTTACACACACAAAAGAGAACAATGGCGCTAACTCTCTCTGGAAAAAATTTAACTACCTCACTTGTTTAAAAATACCACATTAAACATACATATAAAATTGATACATGTACAAAATAAAAATAAATAAAATAAAAAGGGGGACAATGTTATTATCTCCTTTTGTTAACAACGAAATAGCCCAAATGTGCAAATATATGCAATAAAAAATGTATATTACCACCTCCAGATGGAATCAACAGTTTCCCACTTGAGAACTCTGCTGCTTATTTTACCAAATTTATCCTTCGTACCACTTGCAGTAGGGCAGGAACTTTCACTCTGAAAGAAAAAAGCGCAAAAAGGACTCAAGTGCAATTAAACACACAGGTGAAAGGAACAGCGATGGGGACTACGTTTGCCCCATCGTATGCAAATATTTATATGCATAGGTTCGAAAGTGAAAAGATTTGGAACAATTACCCGTTTAAAGACAATATTATTAAGTACCATCGTTACATAGATGATGTAATCATTCTATGGGATGGAGATGAGTCCTCTGTTAGTAGGTTTTTATTGTATATTAATAACAATGATTTTAATTTAAGTTTTACTGGGAAACATTCTAGGTCAAAAATTGAATTTCTGGACCTAAGTTTATATGTTGATGAAACTTTGAAAACCGCAGTTACTAATTTTAGAAAACAAACAGATAGGAACAGTTATATTGACAACAAGAGTGCACACCTCAATAGATGGAAGGAGAATGTACCTTATGGACAGTTTTTGAGATTACGGAGAAATTGTACTCATATCAATACTTTTGAAGAAGAAGCAAAAAACATGTCCTCTAAGTTTCTGGAGAAAGGGTATAATATAAAAACAATAGAACAGGCTTATGATAGAGCTTATAAAATAGATAGGGAGTCTATATTAAAACCTAGGAATAAGGAGTTAGACACCAGTAATAATGATACGTTAAGATTCATTACCTCTTATAATGAGGGACATAAAATCATTAAAAATGTAATTAAAAAACATTGGGGAGTTTTAAAGACTGACCCTGTCCTTGCACCGACTTTAACAGAAACACCTGTATTTACTTTCAAAAAAGGAAAGAATCTCAAAAACCTTCTGGCCCCAAGTAAGTTGAAGAAAATAGAAATCAACAGATCAATAAAAAGTAATTGGCTAAGTTTGAAACCAGGTACATATAAGTGTGGTAAGAAGGTATGTAGCATGTGTAAGCATATTAATAAGGAAACCAAATTTAAGGATAGTGAGGGTTTAAGATGTTTTGACATTAGAAGTAGATGTACCTGTGATACCACGTATGTGGTATATCTCCTGTCTTGTGGCTGTGATAAAATCTACATAGGGCGTACAAAAAGGAAAATTAGACTTAGGTTTACAGAACATTTATACAACATAAAAGAGAAAAGTGACAAACATAGTGTACCCCTACATTTTGCGGAATTCCATGGGGGGGATGCAAGGTCTCTGAAAATACAGGCCATAGACTGGATACCAAGTAGCTGCAGTAATAGAATGATTAGTCTCAGAAAGCAGGAGACTTTTTGGATCCAAAAATTGAAAAGTTTACAGCCCAAAGGATTAAATATAGACATTGACATAGCTGCTTTTATGTAGATCTTTATAGTTTGTTTAGGTTTTTTTGGGGGTCCATTTCCAATTCTCAAGTTTAAAAAAAATAAAAAAAATTATGAATTGATATGTATATATGCATCATTTCATCCCCTATTTGTTGAAATCCTATGAATCTCTTCCTCTACCTCCCATTATATTATAGTTTATTTATATCTCTTTTTTTGGGAATAATATATGTTTTTTGAAACTATTTTTTAAATTGCCTTTGTTTGAGTAAACATTATAAATTCCATTTCTCCCCATATTTGTACAAATATCATGAAATTCATCATATATTCATTTTTACATCTCATACTATAATAGATTAAGTGTTAGATACTATCTGTTATTATCCCTGGTTAGAAAAATATAGGAATGTGTATTGTTTTTATTTCTGCTTTTGAAAAGAAAAAAAGACAAAAAATATGTAAAAGGTGTTAAACATATTTGGAATGCTAATTTATATACTCAAATGAATCTGTATATTTTGTATGAAGTAGTAATGCGTTTTAACTATTTATATGTGTATTTAAATTTTTAAATGTGACATAGATTATGAATTATCGGATAATTATATGAGATAGTCATAGTTAATAGATTTTGGATGTATATTTGTATAATATTATGTTGTTTAGTGTGGGTTTTTAGGACCCTGTGGCATTTCTAACGATTTGGCTTGAATATGAATAACCAATAGGAAAACAATGGAGGGTTTTTATTCAAGAGTTCCCGGGTAATCCGATATCACATCACTTACTATTCTCCTTGAGGAAGTCTGCACGTTAGATGAAACGCGTTGGGGTAATCATTAAGGACTTGTGACTGTTTAGAGGATCCGTAGTCTCAAGTTTCCTAGGAAGAATACGCTTGCCTTGTTTGGTTACACAGGGCTTCCGTAGTTGAAGTAACAAGTCTTTCCCTGCTACCAAAGTCCCGGCGGATGTGTGGAACAGTTTATATACAGAGGGGAGAGCGTCCTTGGAGCAGCTGAGTACCAGGAGTCCTTATAACATACACAGTTTGCTGCTGATTGTTGTCTAAGTGCTTGTATCTTTAATAAACATTGTAAGTGTGATTTTTAAAGCGCGGTTGTTACTGTGTGTTTAATTGCACTTGAGTCCTTTTTGCGCTTTTTTTTTTCAGAGTGAAAGTTCTATTATTCTTTAACCTCTTCGCTGCTAAGCGGATATTTAGCTTTTTTGCTAAGAAAAGCTGAGATCTAAGGGTTTAAATCACCTCTCCCTCTCAGTTCTCTTGCAGCTGCATTATCTTTGTGACATCATCGGCAATCCCATTAAATGAAAAGCTAAGAAAAGCTGAGATCTAAGGGTTTAAATCACCTCTCCCACTCAGTTCTCTTGCAGCTGCATTATCTTTGTGACATCATCGGCAATCCCATTAAAGGTTTGGAAGGTGCAACCTTCTCTAGGCCTCCAGTGATCCCTGAACTGTAGTGCTGGGATCTCTGAAAAAAGCTATTGAATGCCAACCCCCCCCCACACACACACACACACACACGCACAGAATTCAAATAGAGAATACAATTTTAAGACCCTTTTAAATTCACTTCTATTTTCAAATTTACTTTGTTCTCTTGGTATAATTTGAAAAAGAATATTTACTAATTCTACTCTACAGAGAGCTAGCTGATGATCGGTGGCTACACGCATTTGCTTCTGGCGCTCACTTTAACTATGTGTTTATTACCTTTTCCGGGGTAAACATGAACTTATATGCAAGCAATGGTGAAATTTAGCATATTGGAGCATTTTATTTTTTCACATTAATATCTCTTTTAAATGTCCATGGTTGATTTTGGCTCTTTGAAAATCTTTGTTGGTGAGAATGCTACTATGGTAAACCAAGATATCTAAACATTACTGCTGAATAAAATAATTGCAAAAAGAAGAGGTTCATTTTTGAATAAGTTTTATATAATTTTTAAATTGAAGATTAACTGGCAAGTGTATTAAAAAAAAAAAAAGTTTCCCCTCACCCTTCTTTTTAAAGGGATATTAAACCCAAATTATTCAGATAGAGCATGCAATTATACGCAACTTTCTAATTTAATCCTATTATAATTTTTCTTTGTTATCTTGGTATCTTTATTTGAAAAGGAATGAAAGATTAGGAGCTGGACCATTTTAGGTTTAGCACCTGGGTAGCACTTGCCGATAGGTGGCTAAATGTAGCCACCAATCAGTTAGTGCTATAAACGGTGCTGAACCAAAAATGATCCGGCTCCTAAGTTTTCATTCCTGCTTTTTCAAATGCAGATACCAAAATTACAAAGTTGCTTAAAATTGCATGCTCTATCTAAATAATAAAATAAATAATTTGGGTTTAGTATCCCTTTAAGCAGCTATGATAAAAACAGTTTTTCTTCTTACTGGTCACAAGCTAAAATGCTACTAATTATTATCTTAAGTATTTTTAAATTTGTAGACATTAAATTTGTAGACTTCTTTTGATTTACTGAAACCATTTTTTTTTTTTCAGAATCATTTTTGCTGATTTCTTTGTAATGAATATAATATTATGGGCAAAAGGATCATCAGCTGCAATTCCATTTGGGACGCTAGTAGCTGTGTTGGCTATGTGGTTTGGTATTTCAGTGCCCTTGACATTTGTTGGAGCATATTTTGGATTTAAAGAAAGGGTATGTATTGAGTAAACATTTTTTATATATATATATATATATATATATATATATATATATATATATATATATATATATATATATATATATATATATATATACATACATACACATAACATGTATACATGCAGTATTTCAGAAAATAAAATGAATAATATTGCATGCGATTTTAGAATTTTGTAAAAAATATGTTATACATATTTTTGTCCTATAGATGTTTATTTTAATTTTTTCTTACAGCTGTTTTCTGTGAAACTTCAGTTATAATGCAAACAGTGGAAACTTAGCATGTTTACTGTCATATCTAATAGCTTAGTTTTGATGAACATAAAGAGCATGCACATAAAGAACATGCAGCCATTTTTATTATTTTTGAACAAAAACAACAAAACTTTTTTCAAGATTATAACTCACATTTCATAGGAAGCAACAACCAATGTCAAATATTTGTCATGCAAATAAGTTAAATCATGTAATTAAGCATGTGGGTATATTACTGATTTTGGGAAATGCATATAAAAAAAAAAATCTTACCTGAAATTTTCAAATTGACTCTCTTTTCTAAATTGCGGGCTGTTAGGCTCGCGGGAGCGCAAAATGCTATAATTTATTGCGTAATTCTTGGCACGAGACTTTTTGGCGCGAGAATTACGTTTGTTGACATAATTTCGTCATTTCCGGCGTCTTAGTTGGGCCTAGAGTTTTCACGTAGTTGCGTCATCTATGACGTTCGCGTTTGTTGCAGACATTCTTGGTGCCAAAAAATATTTTGTCAGTTGTGGGCGTCATACTTGGCGCCAGATTTTTGACATTATTTAAATCTTTATTTCATTTTGCTTCTGGTTTCCAGAGGCTTATTTTGTTTGCATTTTTTTCCCATTCCTGAAACGGTCATATAAGGAAATTGATAATTTTGCTTTATATGTTATTTTTTATATTACATATTGCAAGATGTCTCAATCTGACCCTGTCTCAGAATCTACTATTGGAATCCTGCTGCCTGATGTCGGTTCTACCAAAGCTAAGTGCATTTGTTGTAAACTTGTGGTAACTTTTCCTCCGGCTGTAGTTTGTGTTATTTGTCATGATAAACTTTCAAATGCAGACAATATTTCCATTAGTAGTAATCCATTACCTGTTGTTGTTCCTTCAACATCTAATGCTCAGTATATTCCTGTTAATGTGAGAGAATTTGTTTCTAATTCCATTCAGAAGGCTTTGTCTGTCATACCACCTTCTAATAAACGTAAAAGGTCTTTTAAAACTTCTCATAAAAATGATGAATTTTTAAATGACAGCATTCTGATTTATCTATCTCTGATGAGGATCTATTTGGTTCAGAAGGTTCTGCCTCAGATATTGACACTGGGAAATCTTCATACTTATTTAAAATGGAGTATATTCGTTCCTTATTAAGAGGTGTTGATTGCATTAGATATGGAGGAGACTAGTCCTCTTGATATTAAAAACAGTAAACGTTTAGATTCGTTTTTAAACCTCATGTAGTTATTCCAGAGGTTTTTCCAGTTCCTGATGCTATTTCCGATGTAATTTCTAGGGAATGGAATAGACTGGGTACTTCTTTTACTCCTTCTTCAAGGTTTAAGATACTGTATCCTTTGCCGACTGATAGATTGGAGTTTTGGGAAAGGATCCCCAAAGTTGATGGGGCCATCTCTTCTCTTGCTAAACGTACTACTATTACTACTACGGTAGATAGTACTTCTTTTAAAGATCCTTTAGATAGGAATCTTGAATCTTATCTAAGGAAGGCTTATTTATGTTCAGGTCATCTTCTTAGGCCTACTATTTCTTTGGCTGATGTTGCTGCTGCTTCAACTTTTTGGTTGGAAACTTTAGCACAACAAGTACCAGATCATAATGTGTATAGCATTGCTAAGCTAATTCAACATGCTAATAATTTCATTTGTGATGCCATTTTTGATATCATTAGAATTGATGTCAGATATGTCTTTAGTTATATTAGCTAGAAGAGCTTTATGGCTTAAATCTTGGAATGCTGATATGACTTCTAAATCAACGTTGCTATCTCTCTCTTTCCAAGGTAATAAATTATTTGGTTCTCAGTTGGATTCAATTATTTCAACTGTCACTGGGGGGAAGGGAGCTTTTTTGCCTCAGGATAAAAAATCTAAGGGTTAATTTAAGGCTGCTAACCGTTTTCGTTCCTTTCGTCAAAATAAGGAACAGAAACCTGACCCTTCCCCTAAGGGAACGGTTTCCAATTGGAAGCCTTCTCCAGTCTGGAATAAATCCAAGCCATTTAAAAGATCTAAATCAGGCCCTAAGTCCGCATGAAGGTGTGGCCCTCATTCCAGCGCAGCTGGTAGGGGGCAAACTAAGATTTTACAAGGATGTTTGGATCAATTCAATCCAAAATCATTGGATTCAGAACATTGTTTCTCAAGGGTACAGAATTGGTTTCAAAGTAAGACCAGACCGCCTTTGAGAAGTTTCCTTCTCTCACGCATTCCAGTGAACCCTGTAAAGGCTCAGGCTTTCCTGAAGTGTGTTTCAGACCTGGAGTTATCTGGGGTTATTGTGCCAGTTCCTTTTCAGGAACGGGGTCTGGGGTTTTATTCAAATCTGTTCATTGTTCCAAAGAAGGATAATTCTTTCAGACCAGTTCTGGATCTAAAAATATTGAATCGTTATGTAAGGATACCAACATTCAAAATGGTGACTATAAGGACTATTCTGCCTTTTGTTCAGCAAGGGCATTATATGTCTACAATAGACTTACAGGATGCATATCTTCATATTCCGATTCATCCAGATCACTATCAGTTCCTGAGATTCTCTTTTCTAGACAAGCATTACCAATTTGTTTCTCTTCCTTTTGGTCTAGTAACAGCTCCAAGGATCTTTTCAAAGGTTCTCGGTGCCCTACTCTCTGTAATCAGAGAGCGGGGTATTGCGGTGTTAACTTATTTGGACGATATCTTGGTACTTGCTCAGTCTTTACGGTCTGCAGAATCTCACACGAATCAACTAATGTTGTTTCTTCAAAGATATGGTTGGAGGATCAATTTAACAAAAAGTTCTTTGATTCCTAAAACAAGGGTAACCTTTTTAGGTTTCCAAATAGATTCAGTATCCATGACTTTGTCTCTAAGAGACAAGAGACGTCTGAAATTGGTTTCAGCTTGTCGGAACCTTCAGTCTCAATCATTCCCTTTAGTAGCTATGTGCATGGAGGTTTTAGGTATCATGACTGCAGCATCGGACGCAATCCCCTTTGCTCGTTTTCACATGAGACCTCTTCAGCTTTGTATGCTGAACCAATGGTGCAGGGATTATACAAAGATATCACAATTAATATCCTTAAACCCCAATGTTAGACTATCTCTGACTTGGTGGTTAGATCACCATCGTTTAGTTCAAGGGGCCTCTTTTGTTCGTCCAGCCTTTACTGTGATCACAACAGATGCAAGTCTTTCAGGTTGGGGAGCTGTCTGGGGATCTCTGACAGCGCAGGGGGTTTGGAAATCTCAAGAGGCGAGATTACCAATCAATATTTTGGAACTCTGTGCGATTCTCAGAGCTCTTCAGTTTTGGCTTCTTCTGAAGAGAGAACCGTTTATTTGTTTTCAGACATACAATGTCACAACTGTGGCGTATCTCAATCATCAAGGTGGGACTCACAATCCTCAAGCTATGAAAGAAGTATCTCGGATACTTGAATGGGCAGAATCCAGCTCCTGTCTAATTTCTGCGGTCCATATCCCAGGTATAGATAATTGGGAAGCGGATTATCTCAGTCGCCAGACTTTACATCCAGGAGAGTGGTCTCTTCACCCAGATGTGTTTTTTTCAGATTTTTCAGATGTGGGTGCTTCCAGAAATAGATCTGATGGCTTCTCATCTAATCAGGAAACTTCCCAGGTATCTGTCCAGGTCCAGGGATCCTTAGGCGGAAGCAGTGGATGCGTTGACAGTTCCTTGGAGTTATCAACCTGCTTTTATCTTTCCGCCTCTAGTTCTTCTTCCAAGAGTTATTTCCAAAATCATAATGGATTATTCGTTTGTACTTCTGGTGGCTCCAGCATGGTCACACAGGTTTTGGTATGTGGATCTTGTTCGGATGTCCAGTTGCCAACCTTGGCCACTTCCGTTAAGGCCAGACCTTCTATTTCAAGGCCCATTTTTCCATCAGGATCTGAAATAATTAAATTTGAAGGTATGGAGATTGAACGCTTAGTGCTTAGTCATAGAGGTTTCTCTGACTCAGTGATTAATACTATGTTGCAGGCTCGTAAATCTGTGTCTAGAAAGATTTATTACCGAGTTTGGAAGACTTACATTTCATGGTGTTCTCATAAATTCTCTTGGCATTCTTTTAGAATTCCTAGAATTTTACAATTTCTTCATGATGGTTTAGATAAGGGTTTGTCTGCAAGTTCCTTGAAAGGACAAATCTCTGCTCTTTCTGTTCTGTTCCACAGAAAAATTGCTAATCTTCCTGATATTCATTGTTTTGTACAGGCTTTGGTTCATATCAAGCCTATCATTAAGTCAATCTCTCCTCCTTGGAGTCTTAATTTGGTTTTGAGGGCTTTACAGGCTCCTCCGTTTGAGCCTATGCATTCTCTGGACATTAAATTACTTTCTTGGAAAGTATTGTTCCTTTTGGCCATCTTTTCTGCTAGAAGAGTTTCTGAATTATCTGCTCTTTCTTGTGAGTCTCCTTTTCTGATTTTTCATCAAGATAAGGCGGTTTTGCGGACTTCATTTAAATTTTTACCTAAAGTTGTGAATTCCAACAACATTAGTAGAGAAAATGTTGTCCCTTCCTTGTGTCCTAATCCTAAGAATTCTCTGGAGAGATCTTTACATTCTTTTGATGTGGTAAGAGCTTTGAAATATTATGTTGAAGCTACTAAAGATTTCAGAAAGACTTCTAGTCTATTTGTTATCTTTTCTGGTTCTAGGAAAGGTCAGAAGGCTTCTGCCGTTTCTTTGGCATATTGGTTAAAGCTTTTGATTCATCATGCTTATTTGGAGTCGGGTAAATCCCTGCCTCAGAGGATTACGGCTCATTCTACTAGGTCAGTTTCCACTTCCTGGGCTTTTAAGAATGAAGCTTCTGTTGATCAGATTTGCAAAGCAGCAACTTGGTCTTCTTTGCATACTTTTTCTAAATTCTACCATTTTGATGTTTTCTCTTCTTCAGAAGAAGTTTTTGGTAGAAAAGTACTTCAGGCAGCTGTTTCAGTTTGATTCATATTGGCAAGAGTCCATGAGACCCACCCTTTTTATGGTGGTTATGATTTTTTAGTATAAAGCACAATTATTCCAATTCCTTGTTGATGCTTTCGCTCCTTTCTTATCACCCCACTTCTTGGCTATTCGTTAAACTGAATTGTGGGTGTGGTGGGGGGTGTATTTATAAGCATTTTGAGGTTTGGGAAACTTTGCCCCGTCTGGTAGGAATGTATATCCCATACGTCACTAGCTCATGGACTCTTGCCAATATGAAAGAAATGAATTTATCAGGTAAATTCTTAAATAAATTATATTTTTTGGGCTGTCTTGCATGAACTGCACGTTTGAGATCTCCCCAGAGTGGGTCAGTGATATTGAGGTCAGGAGACTGAGATGGCCACTCCAGAACCTTCACTTTGTTCTGTTGTAGCCAATGACAGGTCGGCTTGGTTTTGTGTTTAGGATCATTGTCATGTTGGAATGTCCAAGTATGTTCAATGCCCAGCTTCCGGGCTGATGAATGCAAATTTTCCTCCAGTATTTTTTTATAACACACTGCATTCATTTTGTCATCAATTCTATCCAAATTTCCTGTGCCTTTTGTAGCTCACACATCCCCAAAACATCAGCGATCCACCTCCGTGTTTCACAGAAGGAATGGTGTACTTTCCATTATAGGCCTTGTTGACTCCACTCCAAATGTACGTTTATGGTTGTGGCCAAAAAGCTCAATTTTAGTCTCATCACCCCAAATGACTTTGTGCCAGAAGGTTTAAGGCTTGTCTCTGTGCTGTTTGGCGTATTTTAAGCAGGATACTTTGTGACATTTGCGTAGTAATGGCTTTCTTCTGGTGACTCGACCATGCAGCCTATCTTTCTTCAAGTGCCTCCTTATTGTGCATCTTGAAACAGCCACACCACCTTGTTTCTTCTACAAGATATGACGAGTCCATGGATTTCATCCTTACTTGTGGGATTTAACCTCCTGCCGGCAGGAAGTGGCAAAGAGCACCACAGCAGAGCTGTATATATAGCTCCTCCCTTCCCTCCAACCCCAGTTATTCTCTTTGCCTGTGTTAGTGATAGGAAGAGGTAAAGTGAGGTGTTAGTTTAGATTCTTCAATCAAGAAGTTTTTTTTATTTTAAAATGGTGACAGTGAGTACTATTTTTCTTAGGGAGAAATCGTCAGTCTATTACTTCCCAAAAAGGATTTTTTGCCCTGATGTTAATGATCTTAGCAAACATTATCTAAGATACATGATGGTTCCCACAGCGCAGCTGAAGTTAGTATAAGAAAAATCTTCAGTGTGGAGAACGGTGTCTTGCTACAAGCAGCATTGAGGTATGTTCAGTCTTTTGTATCTGGGGAGATTTGATGCATCAGAACAGGCTGACATTTTTCCCTATATGGGGAGGGGTAACCAGTATACACTATATGTAAAGAAATGGTGTACCTGGAATCCCTTTATATTGATTGCCAAAGTATGTAAATATATCTTTGAGGCTTATTCAAGGGCTGGATGCTGGGAGCTGCGGTTTTGCTTAAGGGCTGTTAATTTTATCACTGGCCAGAGGTACAGTGTTACAAAGGTTTCAGTGTATATAAGAGGGCACATGGCTTAATTTTTTCAGGCAACATGTTTTTACTTGCGACCCATGCGGGTCTTAGTCAGGTTAGAGTTACGCCCACGGTGGGCGGGGCCTATTTTCGCGCGCTCAGGACGCGCAGTATCATCCGGATCGCATAAGCAGCATCTGGTGCTCTGGTGGGGCCTAAGTTATCTCGGCCTTCGAAGGGTCTTTAAAGCTTATCAGACAACAACAGTGTATTTCGGGGTCAGGTTGGCGCCACAGCAGAGCTGTGACTTGGTGCAGGAGCCGAATTAAAGTTAATAAATAAATAGCTGTTAAAATCGATATTATATTGTTTATAACATATCTCAGCAAGTTGATTCAATACTGATAGAGTATTTTGGGCACATTAAACTGATTTTTTATTGCCACAAACACGTTTTGAAGATATCAGAAAAATAGTTGCGCTTTTAAAATTTAAAGGCGCAGTACAGTTTGTTTTTTTTACATTAACATTTTTGCCTATAATTTGAACTCCGAGCTCAATATTTTAAGCAAAGAACGACTATTGGTAATATTGCTAGTCTGTTTAACATGTCTGACTCTGAGGAGGAAACTCCTTGTTCTATGTGTTTAGATGCCACTGTGGAACCCCCTCTGACGTTTTGTCCCTCGTGTACTGAGAGGGCCTTACAATGTAAAGCACAGATTTTATGTAAAGAAAATGTGTGTAAGGATGATTCTCAGTCTGAGGAGAATCAGGGTATACCGCTAACTTCTCCCCAAGCGTCACAACCTTTAACGCCCACCCAAGCGACGACTGGTTCTTCAACCTCGTCTAATTCATTTACTCTGCAGGATATGGCTGCAGTTATGTCAACTACCCTTACAGAGGTATTATCTAAGTTGCCAGTGTTACAGGGCAAACGCATTAGGACAGAAGTCAATGTGAATAATGAGTCCTCTGATGCTTTGTTAGCTATTTCCAATGTACCCTCACAGGGATCTGAATTGGGGGTCAGGGAACCTCTGTCTGAGGGGGAATGTTCTGATTCGGGAAGTGCGTTACCTCAGACGGACTCGGATGTCATGTTCTTTAGATTTAAGCTTGAACACCTCCGCCTGTTGCTTCGGGAGGTTTTAGCGACTCTGGATGACTGTGACTCTATTGTGGTACCACCAGAGCAATTGTGTAAAATGGACAAATACTTAGAGGTACCTGCTTACACTGATGTTTTTCCGGTTCCTAAGAGAATCTCAGTTATTATTAACAGGGAATGGGACAGACCGGGTATCCCGTTCTCACCCTCTCCTTATTTCAAGAAGATGTATCCAATATCTGACACTGTTCGGGACTCTTGGCAAACAGTCCCTAAGGTGGAAGGTGCTATATCTACCCTGGCTAAGCGTACAACTATTCCTATTGAGGACAGTTGTGCTTTTAAAGACCCTATGGATAAGAAATTGGAGGGTCATCTAAATAAATTGTTTATTCATCAAGGTTTCCTCTTACAACCAACTTCCTGCATTGTACCAGTTACCACTGCGGCGGCCTTCTAGTTTGATGCTTTAGAAGTGTCTCTTAAGACTGAGACTCCATTAGAGGATATTTTAGATAGAATTAAGGCTCTTAAGCTGGCTAAATCTTTTATTACAGATGCCGCCTTTCAGATTGCCAAGTTGGCAGCTAAGAATGCCGGATTTGCTATTTTATCATGTAGAGCGTTATGGTTAAAATCTTGGTCTGCTGATGTGTCATCTAAGTCAAAGCTTTTGGCTATTTTTTTTCAAGGCAAAAACCCTATTCGGGCCTGACTTGAAAGAGATCATTTCTGACATTACAGGAGGTAAGGATCATCTCCTACCTCAGGATAGAACTGCTAAACTGAGGGGTTAACAAAATAATTTTCGTTCCTTTCGGAACTTTAAAGGAGTCTCCTCTTCTTCAGTCAAGCAGGAAGAGAATTTTGCACAGGCCAAGTCCGTCTGGAGACCCAACCAGGTTTGGAACAAGGGTAAACAACCCAAGAAGTCCGCTGCTGCTACCAAAACAGCATGAAGGGGCGGCCCCTGATCTGGGACCGGATCTAGTAGGGGGCAGACTTTCCCTCTTTGCCCAGGCTTGGGTAAGAGATGTTCAGGATTCTTGGACACTGGAGATCGTGTCCCAAGGGTATCAGCTGGAATTCAAAAGTTCTCTCCCAAGGGAGAGGTTTCTTCTTTCACGATTGTCTGTAGACCAGACAAAAAGAGAGGCGTTCTTATGTTGTGTAAAAGACCTCTCTACTATGTGAGTAATTCGTCCCGTTCCAAGACTGGAACAGGGACAGGGGTTTAACTCAAATCTTTTTGTGGTTCCCAAAAAAGAGGGCACGTTTCGACCCATTTTAGATCTAAAGAGTCTAAACAAGTTTTTCAGAGTCCCATCCTTCAAAATGGAGACTATTCGAACAATTCTGCCATTGATCCAGGAGGGTCAATATATAACTACCATGAACTTGAAGGATGCATATCTTCATATTCCTATCCACAAGGATCATCATCAGTTCCTAAGGTTTGCCTTCCCGGACAAACATTTTCAGTTCGTGGCTCTTCCCTTCGGGTTGGCCACAGCACCCAGGATCTTCATGAAGGGTTTAGGGTCCCTTCTGGCGGTTCTCAGGCCGCGGGGTATTGCAGTGGCGCCTTATCTGAACGATATTCTGATCCAGGTATCGTCTTACCATCTGACAAAGCCTCACACAGACATGGTTCTGTCCTTTCTGAGGACTCACGGGTGGAAGTTGAATCTAGAAAAGAGTTCATTAATTCCACAGACCAAGGTTCCCTTCCTGGGAACTCTAATAGATTCCATATCCATGAAAATTTTCTTAACAGAGGTCAGAAAGTTAAAGATTCTGAATTCATGCCGTGCCCTTCAGTCCAATCCTTGGCCATCAGTGGCCCAGTGCATGGAGGTAATTGGATTGATGGTGGCGGCAATGGACATCATTCCGTTTGCTCGTTTTCATCTCAGACCACTACAGCTGAAGGGAGATAATGCAAATTTGTCTCCTCAGATAGATCTGGATCAGGAGACAAGAGACTCTCTTCTTTGGTGGTTGTCTCAGGATCATCTGTCCCAAGGGACGTGCTTCCGCAGACCCTCATGGGTGATAGTGATGACGGACGCCAACCTTCTAGGTTGGGGTGCAGTCTGGAATTCCCTGAAGGCTCTGGGTGTGTGGACTCAGTTGGAGTCACTTCTTCCAATCAATATTCTGGAATTGAGAGCAATATTCAATGCGCTTCAGGCATGGCCTCATTCGCTTTCAGTCGGACAACATCACGACTGTGGCTTACATCAATCATCAGGGAGGAACAAGGAGTTCCTTAGCGATGACAGAAGTATCCAAGATAATTCGGTGGGCGGAGGCCCACTCTTGTTATCTGTCAGCAATCTACATCCCAGGAGTGGACAACTGGGAAGCGGCCTTTTTAAGCAGACAGACATTTCATCCGGGGGAGTGGGAACTCCATCCGGAGGTCTTTGCCACTCTGATCCTCAGATGGGTCAGACCGGAGTTTTATCTGATGGCATCTTGTCAGAATGCTAAGCTTCCAAGATACGGATCCAGGTCAAGGGATCCTCAGGCCGAACTGATAGATGCTTTGGCAGTGCCGTGGTCGTTCAACCTAGCTTTATGTGTTTCCACCGTTTGCTCTCCTGCCCCGGGTGATTGCTCGGATCAAACAGGAGAGGGCTTCAGTAATTCTAATTGCGCCTGCGTGGCCTCACAGGACTTGGTATGCCGATCTAGTGGGCATGTCCTCTCTGCCTCCGTGGAAGCTTCCATTGAGGCAGGACCTTCTCATTCAGGGACCCTTCCAACACCCAAATCTAGTTTCTCTGCAACTGACTGCTTGGAGATTGAACGCTTGATTTTATCTAAGCGGGGGTTCTCTTATTCGGTCATTGATACTTTGATTCAGGAACGTAAGCCTGTCACTAGAAAGATCTATCATAAGATATGGCGTAAATATCTTTTTTGGTGTGAATCCAAAGGCTATTTATGGAGTAGAGTTAGGATTCCCAGGATTCTGTCTTTTCTCCAAGAAGGATTGGAGAAAGGGTTATCGGCGAGTTCCTTAAAGGGACAAATCTCTGCTTTGTCAATTTTGCTACTCAAACGTTTGGGAGATGTTCCAGACGTTCAGTCTTTTTGTCAGGCTCTAACCAGAATTAAGCCTGTGTTTAGACCAATTGCTCCACCCTGGAGTTTGAATTTAGTTCTTAATGTTCTTCAAGGGGTTCATTTGAACAATTGCATTCCATAGATATTAACTTGTTATCTTGGAAAGTTTTATTTTTGGTTGCTATTTCTTCTGCCCGTAGAGTTTCGGAGCTTTCAGCGTTACAATGTGATTCGCCTTATCTTAACTTCCATTCTGATAAGGTGGTTTTACGTACCAAACCTGGTTTCCTTCCTAAGGTTGTTTCTAATAAGAATATTAATCAGCAAATTTTTGTTCCTTCATTATGTTCTAACCCTTCTTCTAAGATGGAGTGTATGTTGCATAACTTGGACGTGGTCCGTGCCCTGAAGTTTTACTTGCAGGCGACTAAGGAATTTCGTCAATCATCTTCATTATTCATTGTTTTTTCTGGAAAGCGTAGGGGTCAGAAAGCTATGGCTACCTCCTTTCTTTTTGGCTGAAAAATATCGTCAGTCTGGCGTATGAGACAGCAGCCTCCTGAAAGAATTACGGCTCATTCCACTAGGGCTGTGGCTTCCTCATCAGCATTTATAAACAATGCTTCTGTTGAACAGATTTGCAAGGCTGCAACTTGGTCATCTCTTCACACTTTTTCCAAATTTTCCAAATTTGATACTTTTGCTTCTTCTGAGGCTGGTTTTGGGAGGTTCTTCAAGCAGTGGTGCCTTCTGTTTAGGTCCCTGTCTTGTCCCTCCCTTTCATCCGTGTCCTGTAGCTTTTGGTATTGTATCCCACAAGTAAGGATGAAATCTGTGGACTCGTCATATCTTGTAGAAGAAAAGGAAATTTATGCTTACCTGATAAATTTATTTCTTCTACGATATGACGAGTCCACAGCCCACCCTGTCATTTTTAAGACAGGTATATATTATATTTTCTCTTGTAGTGAATCCAGTCCACGGGTTCATCCATTACTTGTAGGATATTCTCCTTCCCAACAGGAAGTTGCAAGAGGACACGCACAGCAGAGCTGTCTATATAGCTCCTCCCCTAACTGCCACCTCCAGTCATTCTCTTGCAACTCTCGACAAGAAAGGAAGTATTAAGAGATATGTGGTGACTTAGTGTAGTTTTACCTTCAATCAAGAGTTTTATTTTTAAACTGTACCGGCGTTGTACTGTTTTACTCTCAGGCAGAAATTAGAAGAATTCTGTCTGGAGGTTTGATGATCTTAGCGGTTTGTAACTAAGGTCCATTGATGTTCTCACACATAACTGAAGAATATGGGAAAACTTCAGTTGGGGGAACAGTCTGCAGTTTACCTGCTTTGAGGTATGTTCAGTATTTTTATTTCTAGAGAGATGAATAAGTTCTAGAAAATGCTGACAGAGCCTTGTGTATTTGAGGGATATAAGTCTTTATTTGGGGCCTAGTTTCCACATGGCTAGTCAGATACTCCTAGGAGTATTTTCTTAAGGCCCCTCTGACATCCAGTACATGGTGGGAGGGGCCTATTTTAGCGCTTTAACTGCGCAGTTTTAATTCAGACTGAGACATCCAGCTTCCCTAGAGGAGTCCTCTGGCATCTGAGGACCATTTCAAAGGGGTTATTTCTGCACAAAATCGTATTTAAGGGCAGGTAGGAGCCTCAGCAGAGCTGTGGCAAGGTGCTCAAATGACTTAACTTTTTTTTAACGTTTTTCAATCCGGTTTGGGGCCTAAGGGGTTAATCGTCCATTTGCAAGTGGGTACAATGTTGGTTTAGTCCCTTACACACACTGTAAAAATTTCAATGACTTTACTGTATTTTTACACTGTTTTGCAGTTTAAGTGCTATTTTTTTTCTCTTAAAGGCACAGTAACGTTTTTGTTTAATTGCTGTTTCACATTTATTAAAGTGGTTTCCAAGCTTGCTTGTCTCATTACTAGTCTGTTAAACATGTCTAACATAGAGAAAACTCCTTGTTCAATATGTTTGGAAGCCATGGTGGAACCCCCTCTTAGAATGTGTACCAAATGTACTGAAATTTCTATAAATTATAAAGACCATATTATGGTGTTTAAAAATTTATCTCCAGGGGATTTTCTGACTGAAAAGAGGGAGATTATGCCATCTAACTCTCCCCATGTGTCAGAACCTATAACTCCCGCTCAAGTGACGCCAAGTACATCTAGCGCGTCTTATTCTTTTACCTTACAGGACATGGCGGCAGTTATGAATGCTACCCTCTCAGAGGTATTCTCCAAACTGCCAGGGCTACAAGGAAAGCGAGACAGCTCTGGGGCTAGAACTAATACAGAGCTTTCTGACGCTTTAATGCCTGTGTCCGATATACCCTCACAATGCTCAGAAGCCGAGGCAGGTGAGCTTCTATCTATGGATGACTTTTCAGACTCAGGGAAGGCGTTACTTCAGTCTGATTCTGAAATGACAGTGTTTAAATTTAAGCTTGAACACATCCGCTTATTGCTTAGGGAAGTTTTAGTGACTCTGGATGACTGTGACCCCATTGTGGTTCCAGAGAAATTGTGTAAAATGGACAAATTCTTTGCAGTACCTGTTTACACTGATGTTTTTTCCAGTCCCTAAGAGGTTTTTGGAAATTATTACTAAGGAATGGGATAGACCAGGTGTGCCGTTCTCTCCCCCTCCTGCTTTCAAAAAGATGTTTCCCATAGATGCCGCCATACGGGACTCGTGGCAGACGGTCCCTAAGGTGGAGGGAGCAGTCTCTACCCTAGCTAAGCGTACAACTATTGGAGGGTCTCCTTAAGAAATTTTTTATCCATCAAGGTTTTATTCTCCAGCCTCTTGCATGCATTGCCCCAGTTACTGCTGCAGCGGCCTTTTGGTTTGAGTCTCTTGAGGAGGCTCTACAGGTGGAGACCCCGCTAGACGATATTCTAGACAGGATTAAAGCTCTTAAGTTAGCTAACTCCTTTATTTCTGACGCCATTTTTCATTTAGCCAAGCTAACGGCTAAAAAATCAGGTTTTGCCATTTTGGCGCGTAGGACGCTATGGCTTAAGTCCTGGTCAGCAGACGTTACTTCAAAGTCTAAGCTTCTTAACATCCCCTTCAAGGGACAGACCCTATTCGGGCCTGGTCTGAAGGAGATAATTTCTGATATTACTGGATTGAAAGGTCACGCCCTTCCTCAGGATAGGTCCAATAAGTTAAGGACCAAACAGAATAATTTTCGTTCCTTTCGAAACTTCAAGAGTGGCGCAGCTTCAGTTTCCTCTAATGCAAAACAAGAGGGAAATCTCGCCCAGTCCAAACCAGTCTGGAGACCTAACCAGGCTTGGAACAAGGGGAAGCAGGCCAAGAAACCTGCGGCTGCCTCTAAGACAGCATGAAGGAGTTGCCCCCGATCCAGGACCGGATCTAGTAGGGGGCAGACTTTCTCTCTTCGCCCAGGCTTGGGCAAGAGACGTCCAGGATCCCTGGGCATTAGAGATTTTTTCCCAGGGATATCTTCTGGACTTCAAAGCTTCATCTCCAAAGGGGAGATTTCATCTCTCACAATTATCTGTAAACCAGATAAAGAGAGAGGCATTCTTACGTTGTGTTCAAGACCTACTGGTTATGGGAGTGATCCACCCAGTTCCAAGGGAGGAACAGGGGCAGGGCTTCTATTCAAATCTGTTTATAGTTCCCAAAAAAGAGGGAACTTTCAGACCAATCTTGGATCTCAAGATCCTAAACAAATTTCTCAGGGTCCCATCCTTCAAGATGGAGACTATCTGAACCATCCTCCCTATGATCCAGGAGGGTCAATATATGACTACCGTGGACTCAAAGGATGCTTATCTCCACATTCCGATTCACAGAGATCATCATCAGTTCCTCAGGTTCGCCTTCCTAGACAGGCATTACCAGTTTGTGGCTCTTCCCTTCGGGTTAGCCACGGCACCAAGAATCTTTACGAAGGTTCTAGGGTCCCTACTGGCGGTTCTAAGGCCACGGGGCATAGCAGTGGCTCCTTACCTAGACGACATTCTGATACAAGCATCGACTTTTCAAATCGCCAAGTCCCATACGGACATTGTTCTGGCCTTTCTGAGGTCTCACGGGTGGAAGGTGAATGAAGAAAAGAGTTCTCTCTCCCCTCTCACAACAGTCTCCTTCCTAGGAACACTGATAGATTCAGTAGAAATGAAATTTTTACAGAGGTCAGGTTATCAAAGCTTCTAACTTCCTGCCGTGCTCTTCATTCCACTTCTCGGCCGTCAGTGGCTCAGTGTATGGAAGTAATCGGCCTAATGGTAGCGGCAATGGACATAGTTCTGTTTGCCCGCCTACATCTCAGACCACTGCAACTTTGCATGCTCAATCAGTGGAATGGGGAGTACACAGATTTGTCCCCTCTGCTAAATCTGGATCAAGAGACCAGGGATTCTCTTCTCTGGTGGTTATCTCGGGTCCATCTGTCCAGGGGAATGAGTTTCCGCAGGCCAGAGTGGCCTATAGTGACGACAGATGCCAGCCTTCTGGGATGGGACGCTGTCTGGAACTCCCTGAAGGCTCAGGGTTCGTGGACCCAGGAGGAAGCCCTCCTTCCGATAAACATTCAGGAAATGAGAGCGATATTCAATGCTCTTCAGGCTTGGCCTCAGCTAGCTGCGGTCAGGTTCATCAGATTTCAGTCGGACAATATCACGACTGTAGCCTATATCAACCATCAGGGGGGAACAAGAAGCCCCCTGGCAATGTTGGAGGTTTCAAAGATAATTCTATGGGCAGAGGTTCACTCTTGCCATCTCACCTATCCATATCCCAGGAGTAGAGAACTGGGAGGTGGATTTTCTAAGTCGGCAGACTTTTCATCCGGGGGAGTGGGTGCTCCATCCGGAGGTATTTGCCCAGCTGATTCAACTATGGGGCAAACCAGAACTGGATCTGATGGCGTCTCGTCAGAACGCCAAGCTTCCTTGTTACGGGTCCAGGACAAGGGATCCCCAGGCAACGCTGATAGATGCTCTAGCAGTGCCCTGGTCCCTCAGCCTGGCTTATGTGTTCCCACCATTTTCTTTCCTCCCTCGTCTGATTGCCAAGATCAAGCAGGAGAGAGCTTCGGTGATTTTGATAGCACCAGCGTGGCCACGCAAGACTTGGTATGCAGATCTGGTGGACATGTCATCCCTTCCACCATGGACTCTGCCGCTGAGGCAGGACCTTCTACTCCAAGGTCCATTCAAACATCCAAATCTAATTTCTCTGCAGCTGTCTGCTTGGAGATTGAACGCTTGATTTTATCAAAACGTGGTTTCTCTGAGTCGGTCATTGATACCTTAATTCAGGCTTGAAAGCCTGTCACCAGGAAAATCTATCATAAGATATAGTGTAAATATCTTCATTGGTGTGAATCCAAGGGTTACTCATGGAGTAAGGTCAGGATTCCTAGGATATTATCCTTTCTCCAAGAAGGATTGGAGAAGGGTTTGTCAGCTAGTTCCTTAAAGGGACAGTTTTCTGCTCTGTCTATTCTTTTGCACAAGCGTCTGGCGGATGTTCCAGACGTTCAGGCGTTTTGTCAGGCTTTAGTTAGAATCAAGCCTTTGTTTAAACCTGGAGCTCCACCATGGAGTTTAAATCTATTAAGAATATCAGTCAGGAGATTGTTTTTCCGTCACTGTGTCCTAATCCTTCTTCAAAGAAGGAACGTCTATTACACAATCTTGACGTGGTTCGTGCTTTAAAGTTTTATTTACAAACTACTAAGGATTTTCGTCAAACATCTGCATTGTTTGTTGTCTACTCT
>NC_069499.1:723699826-723701785 GCF_027579735.1 Bombina bombina
AATTTTATAAGAGGTTAGCTGTATCTGTGTTTACACCCACTTATGTCTCATAGTTTAAATGTTTGATAATGTTGCAACGACCCGACTGCACATTTGTGATCGTGGTTCACAAGACTATTTATGCATTAGCGTGTGCTGATAATTGCTACTGTTTTTGGATTGATATGCTTATGTGAACCTCAGTTTTGTACATACATGTAATCCGTGAGATTCGGTATACTGATTATATTGACAGCTGTAACCGTTACCTGCCTGAAAGAGTAATCTGCTCTCAAGCGTTCTCAGGTACTAGGTTAATTGATACAACATAATTGCCAGTGACAGTTAGCCAGATCAATGTTAATATTTACACGTAGACTTCAAATAAGTTAAGTGAAAAAAGACTACAGTAAATGAATCGGTAGCTTAAGGCTTACTAAAAACACAGGAGCTCCTAGGACTCCTCACCATTGCCCTAACGTCCCTGACATGTTTCGCCACGTAACGTGGCTTTTTCAAAGGTGAACGCGCCGCACTGTGGACGGCTATTTAAGGCTGCTGATTGTCACACCCCCAATGGGCGTATCATTGCCTGCTAACCTATCGATGTAAAGTATAACCCTTCGTCATAGATGGGTGAAAATTGGTGAATTATCGTCGATAAAATTTAACTGTTTCTTAACCAACTAAAGGATTGGGCATGATTTTAAGATTGAAACTTTCTTTTATTGGAGTTGGAAATGGAGAACCTGAATTTGCTATTTTGCGATCTCTATTGAACTCGGTGTAGTTAAATACTTTTGCATTAGGAGTAAATTTACATGGTATACTACCTAAGTTAATTTTCATGATGCTAATTCGGTGAAATTGGGTATGATCTTGTAGTGTGCTTGTATCGATTCTTTTGTCTCCGTACAATACATAGGATTGTGAATAAATCACAGAAAATTCAGATTGAACTGAGTTACTGCTGTCATAACAATATTGATTGACTGTACAGAGCCACAAAATTAACTGTTTTGATGTAGATACAATAGAGCAACATTGCTACATATAATCAACTCATGTTGTGTAACCATGAAATGTTATCACTATCGAACATGCGACTACTCAACCTTGGAGCGTTGCTGAAATTGCTTTTTTGTTTCAAAATTATGAGCTCCCTGTCAAGTTTGTGATACATAAGTGAGTGATACACAATCTTTGGATTTAAATGTGAAGTGTTATGGGAGCCATCTTGGCTTATACTAATGTGTGACATTGTGAAATTAGTCATTCAAAAGTGATTAGTAGTGCATACGTTTAATGCATATATAAAATAAAAGTGTATGTTTACTGTTGGGTATTTATAACAGAATCTACTAGTGTATAGGGTCATCCCACATAAAAATTATTTATGGGACATTTTTAAAAAAACACATAACAAATTGAAGTGATACGAGATATTTTGTGTGAAATTTTAAATGAGAAAATATCTAAAGCAATCCATTGAGAGTAATGCTGTGAAATTAAATTAGGAAGTGAAACGAAACGTGTGTGGATTTGTGAATATCGTTTAATTAACTATCTTGAAAGGGAAAAAAAGGGGGGGGGAGTATGATTTTGAGCTTTATGATAGTTCAATAGTATACCCTTGATTGTCAGAGGTAATATTGAAAAAGCACATTATGTCTACATGATTTGGTAGTATTCAAGTTAATAAAAGCATTTCCTTTATTATAACAGGTATTAACTCGAAGTTCTTATAGAAACGAGACAAAATTATTGCATTCGTTTAGTCCATAGGGTTGTACAGTATTCAATAGAAAGATCCATTTACTCTCTGCTTGGAGTAGCATATTCTCCAAATTTCCGCCTCTTATGCCCAGTTCTTTCTTTTCAATACCAAAGCATTTGAGATCCGATTGTTTTGAATTGTGACACTTGAGAAAATGGCGTGCTACAGAGGTCACATTTTTACCTTCCTGTGCATCTTTAGCT